>NC_056746.1:445018792-445208792 GCF_019279795.1 Protopterus annectens | reverse complement strand
TGGGAAAGTAACATTTCTGTGGGGTTTTCTTCATTCAGAAGCTGCTGGAAATACTCCTTCCATCTGCCTTTGATGTCCTATGGACTGGTAAGCAGGTTGCTGCTGGCATCCCTTATGAAGGGAGTCTGACTATCTTCTTTATCTTTCTATCTTTGCCTTGCACCTGATATTTTGTTTCCTTCTAAACACTCTGAATCCTCAGATTGCTAAATACTTACATCTGGAATTCCGAAGTTGTCAGGGACATCAGCCTGTTTCATAGGGGTTGCATGATCTTTACAGATAATAGACACATTATTTTCTAAATGTGTACTATTTGCTCTTTGCCTAACATTATTTATCTCACCATTCCAGTCATTAATATGTCACAACAGCTCTCCAAGCCATGCCAATTGCACAAGTGCAATCACCTTCCATAAGTCTAGATTTACGTCTAATAATGGTAAGCAAATTATCCAACTTTTGACATAAGGAACACAGATCACCGGTGTTATCAGGTGTTACCTTTAAATATGCATAGCATGTATTACATTAAGGAATCCATATTCAGCTTCAAACGAATAAAATATTATAAAAGAAAAGAATAACCAAAATCAGTAACCACAGAATTCATAGAGAACTTAAATCAATATCTATGACAAAAATCACACATGCAATATTGAATTAAATACTAAAGTAAGTACAGTAAAGTTGTTCTGACTGTACAAGTTCTGAAAGTCAGAGAAAAGCTGTAAGTCCTTTACATCACGCGCAGTCACTTCTGCTCACTATCACTCACAGTCGCCCATCTTTTTAACAGTAAAGATCCATAAATCACAAACCAAGACAGGATTGTTTGGATAAACTATGGATTGTCCTCTCTGCAGTCTGTGTAAATTTATAGCTGACTAGGACCTTGGGATAGAGCTTTCCTGTCTAAAACCTATCCCTTTCTAACAACCAGCAGTGAAAATTAAAGGTAAAACAACAAAATATAAAGCAAAGTAAATCTTGTCTACAAGCTATCCCTTCCTTCCTACAATATAAATTCATATAAAACTTCTCTTACTAGTTAACTCCACATTAAATCACACACCAAGATAGGATTGTTTAGATAAGCACTGGGTAAGCTGGCATCAGTCATTTATCTGTGTTTGACTTCACTGTAAAATGTTAGCATCTTGGGGGATTTCTATGATTACTTTCAGCTTACATTCATCTACAAACTTGGTTTGCCAGAAACTCTTGACATTGGCCTTGATTTCTGAGAAATAGATGCCTGAGGGACTCCACTGGTGACTGACCTCTTAGTGAAGGTAGTTTCTCTAATCCTAACTTCTTGGGCTCTGCTGTGAGCCAGCTGGTTATGCAGTGGGTTACATGAGGTTTATGCCTATATCTGTGAGTTTGTTTACAATGCCTTAGTGGGCTACTGTATCAAATGTCTTAGTTAGGTCAAGGTAGGCAGTATGCACCATTTTTCCTCCACCTATTGTCTTGGTGACCTTCTCAAAGAAATCCAGCAGGTTCAGTAGGCATGACCAACCTTTGATGAAACCAAGCTGGGTTGGGTCCAGTGTCTGAATGTTTCCTGTGTCATAATTTCCATGATAATTCTTTCCATGGCTTTGTACATGAGACTAGTCAGTCTAATGGGTCTGTAGTTCCTAGCATCTGTTGATGACCCAGCCTTGTGGTCCTCCAGTGACATGGCATGAAGCCTGTTTGAAGGCTATGGTTGAATAGTGACTCTTTGGAACTGACAGGTCATATTTCAGGCTGGTTAGGAGGTATCCTATAATACTATCAGGGTCCTTCAAAGCTGTCTTCTTGGCCATAGAGAGTACTTTTAAGACTTGCTCCCTACTGATCTTTGGAGAGATTCTGTTAGATGGTATTTCCTGTGGGATGTCTGGAGGTAAGAGGGTGTAAATTTGGAGATTAATTGATCAGCTAGAAGATTTGCTATATCATTTCTGTGAATGTGGCATCATTTACCGGCAGTTTGACACACTGCTGTGTGTTGTCTTTGAGGTTTAAGACATAGCTGAAAAAGTCCTCATGGCTGTCCTTGGACTGTGATGCTATTTTTACATCAGAATTTGCTTTGTTGGACTTATTTAGCCCTCTTAGTTGTCTATTCAGTTTGATAAGAGAGTTTTAATCATTTTTGGTATTACACTTCCTAACTTTACCTATTATTTTTTTTTTTTTGTTGTACAACCTGTTTAATTTTAGATTCTGCTGGAATAGTTTGTTTTTTAAGTTAGTTTTAGGGTTACTTCTAGTAGGCAGAGCAGTTACTCTGCAATCATTGACATGGATGTACAGAGCTTTTGTGAATAATTCCACATAAACTGCTATGTTATTTGGTTTGTAAGGGCTTGAAATTTGACAGGTTATTTTTTTAATAAAATGTAGCTTGCCTTGGAGTAGTTCCTAATTGTTACATGGTTTATTAGGGTTGCAGAACTGATTTTTATTTCAAAAGGAATGTTTTATGGTCTAGCCTTACCAGAGAGGACATGATATGGGGGGAGGAGGGTACAGTATTATCCCATCTTTGTGAGTAACACGCTCAATATGTACCTCGGATAAATGTATGTACTATCTAGTCCAGGGTGTTTGTGTTTACAAACTATGGGAATCTCTGTGCCTGTAATTTGGGTTCATGAAGGATTCTCAGTTTACACAAGGATAATTAAAGTCCCTAATAAGTATGGAATTTGATTGAATTGTGAGTGTCTCCAATAGGTCTAAGTATGAGCTATGAGTTTCAAAGGACATAGAATTTATCTATTGTAATCCGGATGTGGAGGAACTCCAGTATGACATCCAGGGCTGTTATTGGTATACATCAAGACATCTCCATCTTTAGTCCTTGCCTGTGCTGTTGTTGGTTTAAATGTGTGGAAGGCACTGAAGCCTTGAACTTCTGGGGTACTCCATGCTACTTTAAACTATATCTTGATAACTGCATGGATGTCTGTGTTCTCCAGGGTGAGGAGAGCTTGGAGGGGGTGGGAGCTTCTTGTTTAGAGTCCTGGCATTGAGCAGTGATACCTTTAGATTTCCTTGGGTAGATTTTATAGTGTTTGTAGTTTTGTTAATTTGGCAATGGCTAGAAAAGGTTCTGTGCGGGAGGACAATGTTTTAGCCAATATTCAAACCCTTAGAGGTGACAGGCATAGACCAGCCTTGGCAAAGCACCAAGGATTATTAACCATGTCCTTTCACACTGACAAATACTGTATCCCCCTAGAACACACACACTAATGCTTTTAACTTTATTCAGCTCAGCAATGTCATGTTTAAAATGACCAGATGATAAAAGCATTAGGTACAGGTACTTTCATCCTCATAAATCCCATTCACTGTAAAAACAGTTATAACCACTTCATGGACTGTGTACAGTCCTTATTGTTATGAAGAAATAATTTACATGTACTTTATTGGTAGCTTTGGATGAACTACATGAAACTGTAAAAAGATCACTAGCATCATAACGTATGATCCAGCCATGTGTTGTTTAAATAGAAGCGAATTTATGAGAGCATAAGAAATATTAACCACCTAACATATACTTAGTCAATATGCACAGTCTCTGCAGAGGTAAAAGTCATCTGAATAATTCCACAGTAATGAGAACTATTACTAATGCAAAGATTGTTGCTGGCAACTTTTCATTTCAGTGCTTTATCTTCAAATGCAGTGCCTGCTGTCCTTGAAGAACAAATGGCCTATGTTGCATTAAAAATTGATGTGCTGGCGATGTTGCTATGTTTCATGAACTAAGTTAGATATGCACTAGGGAATGGCTGGCAAATGACAACAGATTCATAGTTACTAGGCATTCAGTCATGGTGACGTTAAGGAGCCTACCTCAAATTTACGATTGTTCTAAAGCACTGCCTGGTTAAGTGAGTTCAAGGTAGGTCACACAGTGGGTAAATGAAGATGGAGAGATTCAAACCCCATGTGCTAGCCACAGCAAGCCAATTATTAACAAGTTGGAGCTTTAGTCCTCTACATTAACTGCCAGAGTAACAGTGTTTAGATAAATGTCGACATCCTTTACAATCCAGTCTTCAAGAGAGGACTGAATCACAGTAATATGCAACAATGAATACATAATGGATGCTGAAGATCAGACTCTTCTGATCATCACCCCAGCTAATGCAAACTATGTGGCCTGACAAATGTCAACTCCTTTGTAGTTGCTGGAGGCTATAAAAATGTATTTAGAAACTATATTACTAAAATCATCATGGTTAGACTATATTACACAATCCAGGCCTATTAAGGAAGTAATTCATTTTTTAGAGCAATCAATAAAGCAAAACTATTACAGACAATATGAAGGCTATAGTAGCTTTTGTTCAACAAAGCAATACTGTTTTTTTTTTTTGAAGAAGGGAGTCTTATATGCTTGCAGGACACCTGCATCTTATTTTTGACTCCTGTATGTCTTCTCTCCCATTAAAAATAGCTATCCCTTCTGACATCACTCAGTACAGGTGTGACTTACTTGAATGGCTAATAATGCTGTATTATTGCCGCACACACCTCCATAGTCAACAGACCTGGCTCATGGACAAATGGGACCCTGTGTCGGGTAATCACAGCCCCATCAGCCATACCAATATCCCATTACTTGTCCGTCTTTCCCGACTTACCATAAACACAGTTCAAATCTGTTTTCTTCTTTACTTTTGCAATTATAACAAAGATTTGGATTTCATTTAAAACTTTTATTTCAAATTTCACACACAAAAAAACCTGATAGCCATTTAAACAAAACAGTATCACACTGAAAACAGACTTACAATGAAAAACAGTAAATTTATCTTCCCTTGCAACTTGCATTTAGTGAAAATTCACCTGACACCCATTAAACTATAAGAGACATGCTGGGATTCATACTCAAATAATATATAGTGAAGTACTGATTAACATCTATGTGAAGGCTGCAGGAATTCAAAAGTCAATGTATAACACATTTGCTAACAGCCAGAAACAGCCCAATAAACACAAGTATTCTTTTTCAGGGGTGGCCTAGGAGTACTCTCTGGTGAAGTAACTTGCCAGAATCAAACATATGACAAATGAAGGCTGAGCAAATCAAATCCTGTACTACAGAAAACAGCTCTTTAACAGCACATAGCCTTACACATCTATACTAAGTGCTATATAAACTGTAGCAAACCAAACAGTGCATTGCACACATTTCCTTCCATCCACAACCCTCATTTTTGCATATGGGGTTAGGGTGTATCTCCAACAGTGGCAATCATGTAAAGCTGAGGTTTACACCAGCAGGTGGCATTGTACACATTTGTGTCTGTAAAAATGCAAGATTAATTAAAAATGTATTCATAGTTAAAATATTAACATTAAACTGGTAGACTTCATACTGCCGAGTTTATCCACAGCTAAATAATATACACGGTGTTAACATTACAGAAACCAAGGATCACATGCAAAGAATGCAGCTCATGTGAATATACTCCTGTTTACAACAATGATTTTCCTTCCTTTACACCATAACTACTCTGGTTCATAGGTACTAGATACTAGGTTTGCACACAGTTTACCATTGAAGAGCCTAGCTCAAATTTCAAGTTGCCTCAAAGCACTGTTGGCTCAAGGACAGGGCATAAATATGAAGCAAAATCAGAGATGTTCTGCAAAACAGGAGACAAATGAAAGCAAACTACTCTAAATCACATTAAAAAGTTTTCAGAACAACAGATTTTGGATCAACATGAAAATCATAAAAAATGTGAAACTCTGACTGGCATTGCCTGACTATAATCCTCAGTGATTTACATAAGGGGAAAAAGAAGTCAAATGAGGTATGCCAGTTGGTGTGGAGGATTAAGGCTCTTGCCACTTGTAGCCAAGGAACAGGCTTTGAGTCTATGTGACTGTGCAAATCACTTAACCAAACATCTCTTTCTAACTGGGGCATCATTTCACACACACACACACACACACACACACACACACACACACACACACACACACACACACACACACACGCACATTTCTAAGTGCTGCACCTAAATTGAAGTATCACTCTGAAATGCACTGTCTCCTCTCTCATAGCACAAACGTGTTTGTAAATGCTGCACTGTCTTCCTTTCCTAAATGCCACACAGAAAAAGAAATGCTGCCCCCCAAAAATCTGTTCTGCTGTTTGCAAATAACTGCCTCCTCTGCTACAAGATTAAATGTCATGCCAGTTTCTGGAATGGCTCATATTTGCTGTCTGTGCCAGCTCCAGTCTCATTGGCTTAACAGCTGAAAGCATCTGTCACTTAAAGAGATTGGAGATGATGCACACAACCAGGAAATATTAAAGCAGCAGCAAAATCTGTGGGATACAGAGCAGGAAAGCAGTAGTTGTGTTATTTTTTTCTTTTTTTTTTGAAAAACTTTTTTTTAATTACTGTTGTATAGCTGGGCCCCCAGCTAGCACTGGGCCCTTGACAGATGCCTAGGACACCAGTGGTGGATCTGACTCTATTTACAGTTGTAATGGTTTTAATTAATATTTTTATTTAAAACAAAATAGGAAGGTTTATAGCTCATATTGAATCAGGGACACATCTTAACAGAATCAGTGACAAATGCAGAAATAATCAGGGACACTTTTAAAATATTAGTACTGTTAACCTGAGGCATTGACATAATAACACAAATATAAATTAATATACTTTTTTGACGTAAAATAAAGACCACAGTTCTAATTATTGTCATTATTTACTAGACTAACATACCACCTTTTCCTCCAAATGTCACCAGTTTAAGAGAGTTTAAGAGGGGCAGAAATAAATGTTGAATCAAAATCGGGATATCTCTGAACATCAGGGACAGCTGAAAGATATGGGAAAGACTCTGACATCATTCATCCTTATCGAAATTTCTGTGGCTAGTGATGGAATTACATGTAGGTATCAAAGAGCAGTGTGTGTGTGTGTGTGTGTGTGTGTGTGTGTGTGTGTGTGTGTGTGTGTGTGTGTGTGTGTGTGTGTGTGTGTGTGTGTGTGTGTGTGTGTGTGTGTGTGTGTGTGTCTTGGTGGTCACTCTGTGTAAGGTTTGTAATTATTGTCATTATTTACTAGACTAACATACCACCTTTTCCTCCAAATGTCACCAGTTTAAGAGAGTTTAAGAGGGGCAGAAATAAATTTTGAATCAAAATCAGGGGTATCTCTGAACATCAGGGACAGCTGAAAGATATGGGAAGGACTCTGACCTCATTCACCCTTATAGAAATGTCTGTGGCTAGTGCTGGAATTACATGTAGGTATCAAAGAGCAGAGTGTGTGTGTGTGTGTGTGTGTGTGTGTGTGTGTGTGTGTGTGTGTGTGTGTGTGTGTGTGTGTGTGTGTGTGTCTTGGTTGTCACTCTGTGTAAGGTGTGTACTAGAAGTCATCTCTGCATGTGTGTGTGTGAGTGTGTGTGTGTGTGTGTGTGTGTGTGTGTGTGTGTGTGTGTGTGTGTGTGTCTGCCCACAAGAGCATGTATTCTTGCATGTGTGTGTGTGTGTGTGTGTGTGTGTGTGTGTGTGTGTGTGTACTATGGCTGCTCTACCTTTGTGAAGAAAGCACTGGAAGTAATCTCTACATGTATGCACGTGTGTGTGGGGGGGCATGAAAGTAGCTGCATGAACATGTGTGTGTGTCTGTATGTGTGTGTTTTGTGTGTGTGTTGGTGGTCACCATGTGGGCTGTAACTAATGGAAGCTGTTGGTGTGTGTGTATGTGTATTTGTATTTGTGTTGTAATGTATATGAATGTACATGAGTATTTCTGTAACTGAGCAGCTGTATAGGAGGTTGTTTCTGGCTATCTAGAAGTGTGTGCATGTACATGTGGGCACACGTGTGGAAAAATGTCTGAAATTGTGTGTATATGCTTGTGTGCATGTGTTTGTGTTTGTATGCGTGTGTCTTGTTAGTTGCCTGTGGAATTTAAATGAGGAGGCTGTCTGTGTGTGTGTGTGTGTGTGTGTGTGTGTGTGTGTGTGTGTGTGTGTGTGTGTGTGTGTGTGTGTTTGTGAGTGCATGAGTGTCTGGGTGTTTGTATGCAGGGGTGTCTGAACATGTAAGTGCATGTGTATGTGTTTGGTAGGTACCTATGCTACCATGATGCATGCACTGGTAATGAGAGCACTAGAGAGGTCATGTCTGACAGTGCAGTGTTCGATTCCATTGCACTAATTGACCAGCTTGTGTTAGTGAATATGATGGGAAGAAAGAATTCTGAATCCCATTCTTTACATTGTAGCTTGTAGTTGATTATCATTCACTTGCAAAGGTTGTACATAGTGAATGATTTGCTAATTGGTAGGATAATGAGTATATTGTGGCCTGTGAAATGTGTATTTTAAACTTCAAAAAAATAATTCAGGTACAAACTTTTATTTAAACAAAAGTTAAACTGGGATTATGTACTGTGCTTTTATTTTAATATACAATTAAATATTGACTTATTTATTGCACTTTGGTCCTGCAAGTCAGAACTCATGTTAAGGCACTGTTTATGTTGCCCTTCCATCATTGACTAATTCAATAGTTAAGATTTCCTTAGCTTTTTGCATCTTTTGCATGGGAGAGATGAAATGTAAGAGTTAAATTTCACTTCCAGTCATCTGCTTAATGTATTTTCCATTTTCTGGACCATCCCAGCATAATTTTTTTCTTTAAATGGCATATGAGAACAGATGCCACCCACGTACCTCATTTAGTACATTCCAGATGTGTTGAAAACAGGCATTCTTAATCTTTTTTATGATTTAGTTATATATATTTAAAATGTTGCCCTTGAATAGACTCGTGCTGGTTCTCTATGTTTTATCACTGTCCATACTCTTTAAGACCCAGACCATTTGCACTTCTATTAAGCAAAGTCTGATATGTGGCGATATTATTTATGACTGCTTTAGCAAGAGCATAAACCAATTTTATGTGCTGAATGTATTTAGTCAGAAATGAATCACTAGGGATGAAATAAAATGTAGATTCACATGTAGTTAGCTTCTGCAGCTTTCATCTATCTCTTTAATCCCTCTTCTGTAATAGATTTTCAAGCAATTTGGAATATGCTCTGTAATTCCTCCAGCTTTCTGTGACTCATTCAGTTGTAGGTTGTAACACTTTTCCAGTCCCAATGGAAATCATTTAAACTGTGCAGCAGTTTCTTAAACCTCCTAAAATCTGTTACAAGAAGAATGGTTGGGCTAGGGTTCAGGCATCTGTGGTTGTGTCATTTTACGTAGGGTTTTATCACCTCAAATATTAATGACCATTGTTAATTCTCATACAGGATCTGAATAGAAGGAGTTAACTTGAGACTGACTGTATTTTCTAATCCATGGCAGTCTGTTCTTCATTTTCTGCCTTGGAAAGGCAGCTGTTAAACTTTTTATACCAACTTTTTCCAAGTTTGATTACCATGATACTGAAAGTGAGTGGGGAGGCACTTGTCACCTGAAAAAAAAACGGCATCTTTTGTCTTGTTTTCCAGGTTTCAGGAAATCTTGACATATGTGATAATATTATTAATGTCATTCATATTTTATGAGGAGCAGTAGAAGAGGTTGACATTTAAAGGCACACATCATTTCTGAATGTCTGTCAAAAGTTACTATGTCTTTGCCCTTCCTAGGAGCACTTTAAGCTTATTGACATGCAAGAAAAATGTTGCATTTAAAAAGCATATTATGTTATATTGTATTATATTATATTATATTATATTATATTATATTATATTATATTATATTATATTATATTATATTATATTATATATGTGGTCCCACCCTACGTTTGAGGATCAACTTGGTAAACTGGGAAGGGGCACAAAGCAAAGAAATCCCAATGCTGTTTACGTCTAAGACTTACAGCGCAGGCAGATTATGTTTTTTGCCAGCTGAAAGCACAGCTCCTGGATGCGTTATCTATGGCAAGCCAGTGAAGTTTATATGGTAATTAACTGAAACATGCCTCAGAGCAGAAGCATTCAGCTAAAAGATGGAATAAAAACTCAGCATGCTTAAAGGTAAACTGCAATAAATAAGAAATCTAATTCTTCTCAGTTCAGAATAGCAGAATTTATATTCATACATTCAGTTCCTAGAGGCCAGCAATGCGAGAGAGCCATCAGGTTGTTTAGATTTATTTTTTCACTTTCATGCTGGCTTTCAGACAGAAGCAATATGTCAGGTAATACTAGGAAGCATGAGGCTGGAGTAAGACATGCACAGTTTCAGCTCTACCCTTGTGAGCGGAGAATAATTTCACAACGTCATTCCCTTGTCACCTAAGTTGGAGTCAGCACAGAAGGACTTGGTTTAATGAGACCATTACTGACTATGACCCATTTTCCTTCTTAATGGAAAAACCTACCTCAGGTCTTATCAACACGGTTTGCTTAAAATCAATTATTTGTCTGGCATTTACATATTCTGGTCTTGGGTTCTTGGAACTCATGTTACTTGTATAAATATTGTACTATCTGTATTCTGTCAGGTTATTTAGACAATCTAGTCTCCTTATTAGCCATAGTGTATAGTTTTTTGCAGAAACAAAGGCAAATTAAGTCTTTCTTTTTTAATATTTTGCCCCTTATGGAGCAGACCACTGGCTGCCACTTGTGTGTCTTCTTGATCTTGGATGCCAGGAGTCACTCCTAACCTTCCACCAGATCTAATCCCAAACCCTCCCATTGCCTGAGAGGAGACTGAAACAACCTAGTGCAGTGTCATACTTGTGGCAATATGATTTTTTTTTATTTATATGATCTACCAATTTCCCTGCTCCAGTACTCCATATGCAATAATGTAAGGCCATTATGCCTGGACACACCTATTCATGCAAGCCCCCAATATTTATAAGCATAGCATCATACCCCAGTATTACTACCAAGGCTGACATCCCTGTTATTGACCCCTCCTCCAATAGGATGGGTGAGCCAGTTAGCTACCACTGCTTTTCTATCCCCCGCTATTTTAGGTGAAATCTCACTCACAGCCAGTCTCAGACATGAAGGTATACCACATATGAATGGCATTCACAAAATGTCCTATTGTGACCAACAGACTCTCATGCCTTTCATGTTGGACTAAGTTCACACAGCTATCCATGAGTCTGTCACAACTTGCAAACAGAAAACTTGCAGCTCCTCACCTTCAAGGATGAGTTTTTTTAACATGATGGGCTAATGAGTACTCACAATTACTGTTCTGTGATTGTCTAAGGATTCTTATGCCCTCCAACTCCCATTTTTCTTCTTCCAGAAGCAACCGGCTGTATTTTTGATAGGTAGTAAAACTTGTGTAATTGATTGCTCTATCATTGTGTCAAACTGTTCTAATTAGAAGGAGGAAAGGCTACAAATAAACACTGGCAAAAAAGACCTACATAAATATCAAGAGTAATGACTGAGCAATACAGATGTATGCTTCAGCTCAGCTTATTGTCCAATAAAGTTACTATTCTAATTGCAGTTTCCATGGAGAAAAATAATGCCATTACACCAGCTAATAGCATTGATAGGATGATAGAATAGTACTAGGCCACATAGACATTTTTGTGTTCTGTGCTGCAGTAATTATATATATTTTTGTGCTTTTATGCATTCTCAATAATTATCAATACTTAGTTAGCAATTTGTTTTGTTTTACTATTTCCCAAAAATCATGAAAATGTTTGAATTTTTCGAGGGCAATTTACTGACCTTGGATTATACTTTTGAGAGGTCAAGTT
Organism: Protopterus annectens; assembly: GCF_019279795.1. Lineage (NCBI taxonomy): Eukaryota > Metazoa > Chordata > Ceratodontiformes > Protopteridae > Protopterus > Protopterus annectens. The sequence goes on along the minus strand of NC_056746.1, from coordinate 445,197,043 downwards.
TTGGTTAATAATAAGTATCTATGTTGTTTTATGTCTACAGGATAGTCATTTCCTATTGTCAGCTTTCCTTATGCTTTGAAATGGAGAGACAGGTAAGTATTTTCTTGTTATGTCTTTTTATTCTCTGGTTGAATTTGCCATGCCGATTTTTTCCCCTTTTAGTGTCTTTCCAGGAATTTCACAGCTAGAGCTGACGCAAAGATTAACTGGCCATATTTTAGACCCATGCATCCAGTAATTTCAAGATACGTCTGACTCCTGTAGCGACCACTTAAACAGCCAGTCATCCATAGAGTTTGCTAGTCAAATCAGGAATGGAAGTAGAGTTCTAGGCCTTTATAGACACATACAGAGACAGTCTCACACACACACACACACACACACACACACACACACACACACACACACACACACACACACACACACACACACACACACACTAAAGTATAGCTGGAATACGTCTTACTGTTGCCTTAACCATCACATTGAATGCTCCACTTCTGCCTCATTACTGGATGCTGTTTTCAGTAATTCAATTTTACATTTTTTTCTACCTCAGTGTAATCCTTGATGTTAAGAATCTCAGATTTTCAAAATCCACCCCACCCACACTACCTTAGTCAGGTACTGGAATAGTCCTCTTCATATACTACTTGTCCAAATCCAGTGAACTCCCAAGCTAATCATCCAAGCTCACTCTCACAGGATGTCTACCTAAAAGTGCCTTAATTCTGTCTCCCCCAAAAATGTCCTCTCCAGGATTTTGCTGTAACTAGTGTTTTCTCTCTCTTCTGAGCAATTCCATCATTCTACTGTACTCCACTTCCTCCTTATTCATCTTCCACCTTTCACTTTCCCAACTCATTCTATGCATCTTGCTAACATTCACCTGCATCGCTTACTCCTGTTCTTTCTTGATACATATTACTGCTGGATTGTCTGTTTATTGATATGACTGTTTAAGTTTTTCATTTAACTAAGCATTTAAGCTTGTAGGCATCTTTACATACACTTATAATTGTTCATATGCATACCATCCATCCATCCATGCATCCATCCACAATCCCCTTTTTTTATGTTTTGTATATGGGGTCAGGATGCCACAGCAACAGTGATTATCATGTGATGGCTAGCCATGCAGCAGTTGCTCTGGTGTACCACACACATGCACACACACACTCACAGCTTTGGCCCATTTAACATACTAATTCCACTTACTTCATGTCTTTGAAATGTGACAGGAAACTGGAGCACCCTGAGAAAACCCACGTGAACACAGGGAGGAATGCAGACTATGCACAGAAGGCACCCCAGCCAAGAATCAAACTGCAGAACCTCTTGCTGTGAGGTAACAATACTATGTGCTGCATCACTGTGACACCCAAGATGAAACCCCATCATAGAGCACACAAACACACATAAACACACTTTTACTTACTGAATTACAAAACCATGATCTATGTACTTACCTTGAATATTCACATCAGAGAATCACAAAACACCTAGCCCAAATTAAGGAACCTCAACTACACAATAAAAATAAATAAATATTTTATGTAGGAGACCAAGCTCCCTGCACACCATACCTGCTACCTACATGTACCAATGCCAGTGTCTCACTACAGCAAGGAAAGGACATATTCCCTCCTTGCTGTACCACAATCTCATTGAAACAGATCCTGTCATTTTTGAATGCCAAATTTCAATTTAAAAAGCTGGCAATACAAAATACTCATAATTCTGAACATTCAAGAAAGGCAGCAGATCCCCCTCCACACACACACACACACACACACACACACACACAGCTTCATTATACACTGACATTCAGCCAAAGATAAACAGATGCTGCTGTCAGCACTGGAAAGCAATATCTATGACCTCACCAGAGCAGCCTACAAAATCATGGCTGGGACAGTCTGGAGAGTGCCAAACCTCATCCCGTAGAGCCTGCACACCACTCTCAGAGTGTCCTGCAATCAAAGAACATTTCCTAATTGCCAAATAAGCTAAGAACCACTCCTTTGCCAAAGCTGGATGATATTAAAATGGCACCCAAGGTGGGGAAATGGACCAGCCCCCCCCCCCCATAGTTATGCCAGTGTCCCATTACTTGGCTGTCTTTCCTAATTACCAAGAACACTGTGCATTCTGTTTTCTTCTTTACTTTTAGAGTCATTACAGAGATTTGGATTTATTTTAATACTTTTATTTCACATTTTATTGCACAAATAATGATGGCCATTTGCTAAACAAAACAAAACAGTCTTAAACTGAGAATAGATTTAGCATGAAGAGCTCTAATCTTCTACTTCCTTGAAACTCACTTTCATTGAAAATGCATCTGGCCAGTAGTGGATTAAGTGTCTAGTAGTGGATTAAGTGTATATATGGCCTCATATATGCATTCTTTGATTCACCTTCCTGGTTGATTTAAATTATATTTCTTGCTTAACAGAGCAACATTTGTCAGAGTGCATTTTACATGTGTAGCTTTGAACATTTTTTTCCAGTAAGTTGGGAAACATGATGTATGAACCATCAATGACAAAGTACCCATTCCAGAACATTTCAACCATAAAAGACCACTCAATCGATTATCATTTTAATCCACCAATATCCTTACTCCACAATTATGGCCACTTTATCATCAACTGTGTTCACATCACATGTCTGATTATGATAAAAATGGCCATTGTAAAGTATTCCAATTTGTTTTAGAAAAATGCACACTATTTCTACAGACAGCTTTTTACCTTTATCCACTCAGCAGGGCCAGTCATTTTAAATCACAGAAATCCCCCTTACCCAGCAACTACAGCTACATTGTTGACTGCATCCTTCCCAGATGTCATTGTAATAAAAAAAAAAAAAATATATATATATATATATATATATATATATATATATATATATATAAAATGACCAAAGGCACATATTTCAATTAGTCAAACTCAAACACACACTAGCCAAAGTATTCTAACATGATTCACACACACACACACACACACACACACACACACACACACACACACACACACATGTGCGCAAACATTAGTTCTTGCAAAGCCAGACTAAAGAACATTTAAAAATTACCAGATGCGAGCATAAGGTACTTACATCCACAGAGAGCCTCACCCCACCACCACCAAAACTTACAGCCACTTTGTTGATTGTGTACACCTCTTACTGTGTGAAGAAATAAATTACATTAAAAAGTTAACAGAACAGTATTTGTATCAACATGCATTTTGCTAACCAGATCTTGAGTTTTTACCTAAGAACTTGGGTTTGGCAGTTAGATTAAGGCTCTTTCCCCTGTACTTAAGGTGCAAGTTTTGATGAGTAAGCCCCCCAACTAAGTGGGGCATTTCACAGACCTTACATTTAACACCTCACTGTGTTTAACTCCAAATCATGAACTCGCTAGTGAACCAATGCTGTAGCACATAACTCCAAACAAAAATTCTCTGGTGAGCACCTATCCATTACTGAAAGTACAAATGGTATATTTTTGCTCATACCTCTCAGCTGTCCACATTTTCACAGACTGTCCAGATTCCTGCCTTATATTTTTGTCTCTTCCTCATAAAGTTTGTGATTTTCTGACAAATCAGCGAGGACTCGAGTCACTAAACAGTGATACACATTTGAGTTTCAGACTTCATATCCTTCAGAAAATGCATTATGACAACTTTCTAAGTTTAAAATCTTTTCCTGTCTTTGAGCCTTTGTCCCCCCCATTATTTTAGTCTTTGTCCAGATTTCTTGCAAAAAGAATTGAAGAGCTACTCTTCTGCACTCTCGCTCTGCTTTGAAATCTTGCCCCATCTCTGTGTGCATGCTTGATCCTGTTTCATTGGCTGAAAGTAGGAAGAGCAGGATGTGGATGACGTTTCCATTTTTAATTAATGTTTTGGCAGGAACCCCCCCCCTGGCAGCATGGGGCCCTAGGCAGCTGCTTAGCTTGCCTAGTGCTGTATCAAGCTCTGTTTGCATCAAGACATTTTAGTTGTAGATATAAACCAATGTGGTCTTACACATTTTTGTGTTAAGAGCAGTGTGGACTTACATAAAAATACGTCTGTAAGCTAATGACTAAACTACTACTTAAAAATGTTTCAGTATTAGTGTTTCTGTTTTGAGATCAAATCATGTATGCCTCTAGCATACTGTCCTGTCTAATGAAAGTGACACCCTAAGTACCTGGTTTGAGTGAGACTTGTATTACAGATCTCCTGTTAGATTACTACTCACAAGAAATATAATACAGATTAAATTAACATTTCCACCAGAGTTCTGATCCTTTCCTGGCCAAGCATATCTCAGAGTCTCAAAGACAGAAAAACATGCAGGCGGCTGACGTAATGTAAAGGCTTCACTCTGCTAAAATAATATTGTGTATATAGTTACCAGTGATACCCTAAACAGAGCACAACAGGAAAAAGAGTATCACAAACTGGATCATGAAAGATAGGTAATCGGACTACCACTGCTTAACTGCTTTGTCTGTTCATGGGAAATGTCTCATTGAAATCATTCGATCAAACAAAGCTGCCACTTGCACTAGAGATAATAATGCGTGCTTGACTGTACAAACTTGTACCACCATCCTGTGAATCCTCTTTCAAAACCCTTTGCTGCACTAGGTACACACAACATGCCCAGCCAGTGGCTTGCAGCAGTTTTTTGCAGCTGCTGATTTGGAGGATTGCTAAATACTCATTTCTTAAACAACTGAAAATGTAGATTTAATCAGCATCCATTTTGAACAACTGAGATATACTCTTTTTCATGTTTCAGTATATGCACAGATTGATCTCCGTATTTAATTAGCAACTAGGACTGAGGTTACAAGAAAATAGACACATGGTGAATTTTCTCAACTTTTATTAAAAGATGCTAAGCATTATATTCTTCTTGCAACATTTTATTATCAGACAAAGACATGCACTATACAACACAAATTGTTGAGGGAAAGCTAAAAAATGCATATACATATGCATCTACATCCATACATGCACGTACGTCCTTATGAAACAGACAAATGCATATAAATATAATCAAGTTAAAAATTGCTTTTGGCTGTCTTCTTTTCAACACTGATTTATGGAGACTTTTTCATATAACATAACTTCAGCTTTTTCCAAAGTCTGAATGGAAAGGTGTTACACCTTGCTGAATAGCAATAGCAATTGTTTTTCTTATTGTCCCATCCTTCTTACATTCAACAATTAACACCTCTTATCCCCCTATCCTACTTTAACTCTACTAAGATTTTATGTAAAACTGTAATGGCAACCCTGTGTTATTTCACATTGTAACAAATCTAACAGGGATATGCACCAATGGATTTTTCTTATTTTAATTAACTTATTTATGTGTGTGTGTGTGTGTGTGTGTGTGTGTGTGTGTGTGTGTGTGTGTGTGTGCAAAATTTTACCTTTTACTTTTTTAACTGAATTTTCACTACACTTGTAGATTTTTTATCATGTTATGTAATGCCATCATTCTTCACTAGTATTACGTAAATGTAAATGCGTTCATTGTCTTCATGTTATTTTGTTGTTCATGGAACTTTTCTTCCCAGGACTCCATTGAAAACAGGCTCTTCTTGGCCCAATGGACTATCCTGATAAACAAACTGTAAAATAAGTAAAATAAAAAAAAAACAGGATTATTAGTGATATTTGTCAAGCAGTTTGACATTTGCTCCTTGGCTTCATTCAATGTTATGGATGTCACCCTGACTGACCTAATTGAAACAAAAGGCAGCTACTTTACAACAAATGTATACTCCCCATCAGGATATGTGACATTTATCTGTCTGCCCTCAATTTTTTTTTTCTTCCAGAAACTAAAACTTAAGGGAAGATAGGTTGTCTGGCTCGAGAAATAAATGTGAAAATGTCCTTCTATGCAATGAATGCAGTTGCGGGGGGAGTTGTCTCACCTTATTTTGTCACCACATGAATCAGAAAGCTGAGACTCAGTAGTCTATTTTTTTGTTTGAATTTAAAGTTAGCCATCACTGAGTCCAGTTATTACTTTTCCAGGGACCACCTATTCCTAAATGAATCTGACAAAGCTTTGGAATTCTACCACGTCACTTTGGTAACTCGGTTGCACATAGGACTAAACTAATTTTTACCAGATACTCATGAAGAAAACCATCACAGTACTTTAATGCACACAAGTAAGTAGCTGCATCAAGTACATTATGAAGTTTTTGTAGAAACTTTTTTTTTAATCTACTTACATACTGCTCTAGAGCAAGCTGTGTAGCACTGCTGAAAAGCTGATGATCATCTTGCATGTGAAGTAATACTTTCTAATTTATCTTCAGACCCTCAGATTAACTTTAATGATAGCTGCTTCACTTCATTCCTTCAGCATGTTAATCAGTAGACCTCATCTATTATCAGACTATCTCAGGTGACAAGCTTGTGTGTCTGAGTGGAGCTTATAACCCCTTGTTTGCTTTCTTATCAGTGTTGCATAAATCCTGGATATTTAGCTTGTTCTTGAATGTTAAAATGATTTCAGGTGCATATTTGTATTTGTAGACAGCACTCTCCGAAACTCGGTTCAACAATTTTAGTATTTTTGCAGAGGTACTTTACTATCTGTTGTCCTCTACGGGGGTTCTGCCTTCAACACCACTAATTACTATCTCTCTCTATTAAAAAAAAAAAAAATATATATATATATATATATATATATATATATATATATATATATATATATATATATATATATATATACATATATACACACACACACATATATATATATATATATATATATATATATATATATATATATATATATAAAAAGCTGTATTGGATGTGGAGGTCAACATAACTCTGATTAAGGTGAGTGCATGCGGATGCAGCAATCTCACACTTTGTATGCATTCCTCCTTTCACAATTGTAGCATCATCATTGCGAAGGTTGATCTCACAGTCTCTGCACTGAAAACAGCTATCACTCCTTATCTGGGAGTAACACCTTTCCTGGTGTTCTGTATGATGCAGTCCCCTTTGGTAATGTGTATTAGCATATGTTGATTTATTTGGTTAGCTAGCTAATTTTGTTAAATATGGTAAACCCACAATTTGTGATATCCACAATATAAAAATGCAAGCTGAAATTGCACTAGCACCAGCCCAAATGTCAGTGATACAGCCATGGTTGAAGAGTCAATTTTACTGGACCTCTAAACAAAAAATACTTCGCTGGGGAGAAAAGGTCCTAAATAAAGACACTTTATTAACACAGACAATCAGCAAATTATTATATCCTATTATTATATCTTAAGATGTAGACCAGTCTCTCTTCCTGGACCATTTCTATTATGGCTTAGCAGATAGTAATTTCCTAGATCCATCTTTAAGATGGGGTCAGTTCTTACGTATTCTGAAACATGTTCTGTTAAGAAATGGCAAGTACTGACATCAGTAAACTGAACTACTAAGACATTTGCAGCTTTCTGACATCCTTAGATGACTCTGATCTTGTCACATTAGGCCTTATCTACCCTTTTTTGCTAGCTGCTTATGTAACATATTTTTGATTGATAATATGATTTCAGTTTATGTTCCTCCTTCAATACCTAGCAGTGCATGAAGAGATTCCACTGTTATGTCATTCAGTTTTACAACTTTTAGTCTAACTTGTTTAGTTTCCCTTAATAGCACAAATGATAACCTGTGTACTAGTCCTAACCCAGTAAATAACACAGCACCCAGACATCCACCTGTGATTGCAATTTTGTAAGTTTCAAAATATGGTTTAACAGTATACAGCTCTGCCTGGATATGCAAGTAACATAACAGACCCGGGGATTCATTAAACAAAACTTTCCATTTAGGAACAGTGTAGCGGCTCTTGTGTTGAATATGGCCACCGAGCTATTCAGTAAACAGCTGATCTGACATGCATGAGCCTGCCAAAACTGTTCATGCATGGAATGCCATTCAGAATGCTAATTACCTCATTTGCTGGTGAAAACCATGCAAATGAGGTGAATTAGGGATTCAGAAAGCAAGCAGGCATCTGTGCAGGAACAGTGCTAGTTGCAGAAATCTATTTGGTTACTAACCGAACACATTTCTGCAAATAGCAAAATGAGGCATGACAGCTCAAATAAAAGCATGTATTATAAACTTTAGGCATGCCAATGGCCAAATATATGTAAGTGTTTAATTAAAAAAAAAATTAAACTATTTTTTTTTGGCCGATCTCGACCATTTAAGCACAGGGCAGTGGGGGGCAAATGGGATTGTGCCAAAAATAAAAAAATATATATATTAAAACACAATTTTAGGGGAAATCTGCATTTTTCCATTATAGTCAATGGCATGCAGAATCAAAACATTACCAGGGAACACTGGTTGTCAAGGGGAAAGGCTCCTTGTCAGAGCAGTAACTATGGACTAAGGCAGTGGGGTATGTAAATGAGGAGAAATTTACTGAATCACAAATTATTCTAAGTAAACACACTGCACCTAACCTTGTAGGTGCTAGAACAGGATAGTGTAGGCAGGAGGAGCAGCTAACATGAAAAGAGGTTGTGTCACACTTGCTGTAAACACATTGCAGCTCTGTTGCCCGGGTTTGTGCTTAGCTAAGCACAGCTAAGCAAGGGGGTGTGTCTGAGGCTGGAATGTCATACACTATGAAATGAAGACTGTGTTTGCATCCAGGGGAGGGCCATTTCTGCTAAAATATGTTTGCCTTAGCTAAATGGGTGTGTGCGACATGCACCGGAACTTAACATTTAGGCAGTGGGTTTGCGCAGCGTGTGGCAGAAATGGGAAGGGGGAAAAGAAAAAAAAAAGGGAAATATCAAAATATAACCATTCAAATACAAGTAAAATAGCTGGCAGGTGGAAAGTCTCAATGTCAGCCAATCACACAGGCAGCATGTACAGCACACCACTATAAACTATGCAAACACCTTTCAGTCTGTTTTTTCCCACAGACTTTGCACCATAGGTGTACACATATCGGGAAATTTTAAATGACAAAACTAGCAAAAAATATTAGGGGCTGCTGTTGCTTTGATCTATCATTATGTGCAAGAGGCCAAGGGCACTGAGGAGGATAATGCTGACAACTGACTCAGACCGAGGAGGAGAAGAGTGTTCAGACCCAGCATAATCTACCAGGGTCTACATGATCTGGAGATATTAGAGTGCTACAGGGCGAAATGAAACATACTTCATCATCTCATTGAGCTGTGCTGGCCTCAACTCAGACCCAGAACCAACAGAGGGGAACCCATTCCAGTGGATACCAAGGTATGTATAGCCTTAAAAATACTAGCTACAAGTACTTTCCAAAGACCAACTGGGTCCAGGATACTCCACCAGTTCCTGGATGCCATGCGACCACATGCTGCTGAGCACATTTACTTCCCCAGCAACAGTGAGGAGAGGACCAGCAATATGCATCTCTTCCACCATGTAGCAGAATACCTGGAGGTACCGGTTGCCATAGACTGCATGCACATCCACATCAAAGAATGACCTGGTGAACAGGGTAGGGTCTACCTTAACCACAAGGGGTTCCACTCCATCAACTGCCAGATCATGTGCGATGCCTAGGGCATTATCATGAATGTGTGTGCTGGCAGCCCTAGAAGCTATCTCAACTCCCACATCTGGCATTTGTCACAGCTGTACCAGGCATTTGCCAGTGGGGACATCCCATATGGCCATGTGGTGGGGGATGCTGGCTATGCACTTTAGCTGTGGCTAATGACACCCATCAGAAATGCACACACACCCACACAAGAATGCCATAATGAGGCACATGCATAAACCAGGATCATTACAGAGTGTGTGTTTGGGATGCTTAAGTCATGGTTCTGCTGCCTTGACATATCCGGTGGAGCCTTGCAGTACTCTTCAGCCACATGTGCACACGTGTTCATAGTATGTGCCATGCTACACAATATGATCCTGTGGAAACAGATGCAGCAGGAAAAAAATGGGAAGGGTCACACAGCCCCCCACCATTGCCAAGGTCTGCACAGGCACAGGGGGACTTGGAGGAGGAACATCCTGAGCCTGCCCCTATAGGCAGATGCAGGCATGCCCATTATGACCTGTCCTTGGCAAAGAGGCTACTCATAGCACACACACTGACACTGAAGGGTCTGGTGGACTGATATATCTCTCTGACTCGCACACACAGTAAAATGAATGCCAAACATCACACCACCTATACCTTACCATGTATAGGCAGTATACTGCATACATCTCAAGCACCATCCTCACAACTGCCTCAGGCACAAGGTAAGTCAGTCTTCTTAACAATAAATGAATGGAGTAGAATGTTCTGATAGCATATCTATGGTATTGATGCAAGCATGCAAGGGAATGGGGTGGCTTACTGGGATAGCTGCAGACAAGGACAGTTATGTGGGACAGCAGGAAGTGTATGCCCAGTAGTGGCTTATCCACACTATGCCGTACCACCCCAGTTGACAAATACCACTGCAGTATATGTGGTGAGCCAAATAACTGGTGGTCATAGGTCACATGCATGGATGTCAAAGTGGGGGACCCTTACTCACCCCAGCTTCACCCACCAGATCAGCTGTAGAAAACCATACAGAAATATCTGGCAAAGGCCTCCACATGGCGACATTCATGAAATTCCCACCTACAGACTTTCACAGTGATATCACAGCAGGTCTGGCAGTGGCAGTATGGCTCTGAAAGGTAAGAAGTCTGAAACTAAAAATGTTTATGCCAGAACAAGCTGACTTGTGGTCAATGCTGTTATGTCTGTAGTCTCAAAGACAGGGCACACCACTATGCTAAATTGGACCAAAATGTTAAGCAAATATCAGCAAAGTCTGTGAAAATGTGTATTGTGTACAGATGTATCACCCCCTCATAGTCCCATAGAAATGCAGTAACATGTCCCTAGCCTTAAGCATTATCCAGCTGTAAACTAGAGTGATGGCTCAACATGAACAGAAAGCAATTGTCAGTAACACCCAGTCAACTTACTGGTGCCATCCCAGGGGTGTCCACTGCCTGGCAGCCTGGGAACATATGATCATCAGAATGCACTGCCTTGCTACAGATGGCCTGCATCTGTCACACCTGGCCTACAGGCCTCAGGAAAATGCCCATGCCTCACCCACGGTGCCCTATTAGGGAGTGTCATGGGGTCCATAACACCAACATAGCACAGTCTACAAAATGCAAAGAAAGGCCATGCTGCTAACTGCTAGGAGCAAATCTGCCAGCCTCAGAGAGCAAGAAATCTGGACAAAGCCATGAATAATCAGGTGATAAAGGTCCAAAGAGAAGGACACCTTTGGAAATACTGCTATAATAATGTTAGAAAGTTGCTGGAATGATTGCATTAGCATGGAATGTCTGAAGGGTATGAAGTCTGAAACTGCAATGTCAGTTGTCAGTAATATCTGACTTCAACCCTGAGTGACTTGCAAAACACTTTTCCTTGAAAACCACACTTATTTGGGTAACCAACCAGGTGTATGAGTCATGAATCTGGACATTCTGTGATACTCTGTACAGTCGGCAGGCAGGGCTAGGAGTCTAAACATGGGAATGCACTCATTGCAGGCAGTCCTAACCGTGGATGATGGTGACATGTCTGCACCCTCAGAACCCTGGCCCACAGCCATGGGGAGTAACAAACCCTTCCCTGATCACTCATCCTATGCAACATCCTGACCCCAAAATATGGCCTAGCCAAGCCAAAGAAGGTGGGCAATACATATATGTGAGACACACACACATCTCCAGGCTGGTCAAACAGTCTGACACACACAAGACCCTCCAATTGCAGTCAACCTTTGAGAAGACCCCTATGCAAAGTACTGGTAGCTAAAGGCCAACATATCTGACCCAGGACACCCCCCATATATCTTATCCCCTACAAATCTATCTGGAGTCTGCCTGTCACCCTGATCCTGCCTGACGTATATTACCCAACCGTGGACTGGAAATCAGACCATGCCAGAACAGAAATGCATAGAGATTCCACCATTGTAATATATCGCCAAGGTGCTGGACTGTTTCCACAGCTCCAGCAGTCAATTGGTTGTACGCACATGTCTCAATAGGATGGATTGTGCAAGAATGCCTAGCATTTGGCCCATAACATTGGTGTGTAAATAATACATCTGGTATTACTATGGTAAATCACTGTGATAATCTAAGGAGGTATGTCACGAGGTACTGAAACTATACATGACACTGTCAAATGTCATATATGTCAGATGTCTGCTAAAACAAACTCTGCAATCCTAGTAACCCATACATTACTAAGAGAAGTAGTCACAATCACTGTATGGCCCATTGTCTCCCCATTTTAATAGACTATCTCCAGATATCCTGTACCAACAGGTTGAGAGGTATGGCTGCAGCATAAAACAAACCAGACTGGAGTACAACAATCCCAGAATGGAGTCCCACATTTACTATAGAAGGTCACGCTGGGCCTGCTCATACACTTTAGAGAATTGTCAGCAGGATCTAGGAATTAACAGGCTTTTCCCACCCAGTGCACTTCCCAGTGAATGGGAAATAGAATACCCACCCTGGGGAGCACTCCAGTGACTATACTCAGTAGACACACTGGGGAGTATCGTCAGGTTGCATGATGCCAGTGTATTCCCATGGGCTAGCCTTGTAAAGCTGCCATGGCCATTTGCCAAGTACGCACCTATGGATCTCAATAATGTCAAATGTGTTTGTGTGCATTAGTGTGCATAAAAGTGTGTGTGAGTGTGTAAACTTGGGTGAAAGTAGTTGGTGGCCTGCCTCACCCAGTACAACTACCATTGCCATACCTTACAAGTGATGTAGATGTTATCCACTATATAGGTACCCTAGGACACTCCCTAACCTATAAGCTTTGTGGTGTGTGCTGTAACTGCATAACACTATAATACCAATAACTACATAGCTAGGGGTTCTAATATGAATCCTGGAAACTGTGTGTGTGTGTGTGTGTGTGTGTGTGTGTGTGTGTGTGTGTGTGTGTGTGTGTGTGTGTGTGTGTGTGTCTATATGTGTAGGTTACAGTATTTTGTGGCCTCTCTCACACAGTACATCACCCATTGTCATAATGTGCAAGGCCTGGTGATGTCCATCACCTTAGAAGTACCTCTGGACAAGTGCCACCCCATAACCTCAGTGACACATGCAATATATGTGTAACAATGTAGTAACAAAAAATCAATATGTAGGGGTTCTAATCTCAGTCCTTGCAAATATGTGTGAGAGAAGAGTATCTTGTGTGTGTGTATTTGTGTGAGAACGACATCCATTGGATGGGCATGACATCAAATTTTATGCCATGGTACTCACAGTACACATTCCCAGGTCTATTGTATGAGGTCCGCTGTTCACATCAACCGTAGTGGTATCTGTAGACACTCTTCAGCCCTTTAAGCCACTTGCAACAGTATGGAATAGTATGGTACACATAAGATAGGTTGGTCTGCTAATGTCAGTACTGGCAAATGAGTGTGTGTGTGTTTTTGTGTATGTGTGTGTGTGTCCGCACATGCATTGGTGTGCATAGCAATGGTTTTGAGTGTGTAGACATGTATGTGACACTATTATGAGTACTCTCACACCCAGTACACCCATCATTGCCATACCTCACAAGGCCACATGATGTTACTCACCTTACCTTGTAACACTCATCACACTAGTAGTCCTGTGCCACCTGCAATAACCACATAATAGTGTGGTACTACAAATTGATGGGTAGGGGGTTCCAAATACAACACTGGCAACTGTGATCCTGTGCGTGGACATGTGGGTGTCTGTGAACAGTATTCTCTGTGTGTTTGGTCGACACAATATCCTCTGGGGTTGAGGACATTAGCAATCTGAGGTGTGTTCCATCCACCAAGCTGATGTCAACTACAATAGACTTAGATACAAACTCTCAGCCCTATAAGTTGTGAGGCAAATGCAAGAACTGTTACACAGACCTGGGAAATGTGTACAAATACAGCTGTACCTCAGCTATGACATGGTCAATGTTTTACAACACTGCCATACCTCTCATTGGTGATGTCTGCTGGGCCACATCCTGCTGACACACAGACACCTGAAACACAAACAGAATACAGCATGTGAGAACACATTCACTTAGTATTACTAACACCAATAATGCATCATGGCTAAAAAGGTACACACACACTCTGATGTGTACCCATTACAAATGCCAGATGACAGCACCTTACACAGCATTAAATAGCTACACTCTACTAAAGTCACCCTGTGCATCAGACTCATATTAGCATGTCCCTGCATTGATGGTATGGATGGCAGGGATGTGGCACAGGTATCATCATATGTACAGGGTGTTGTGTGGGTTCACCAGAAGCCTAGGCTGGGCCATCAAGTTGACATTGTGTGTGTGTGTTTGGGGGTGTTCATTAAATGGGCTGTGCAGGGGTGGTGTTTGTGTGTGTGTGTGTGTATGTGTGGAGGTGACTTGTCTGATGGTAATGTGTGTGTGTTTGTTTGCACACAGCCATGCCATGTGGGCACCCTACACAGGGGTATTTTGGACAACTGTCAGCCGTACATGGCAGGGTGTACAGTTCACCATCTCCGGCCATGGACACGGGAACTGGGCCTGCCAGGGGTATCACTGGCACCACCAGGGCCAAGTCCAGATGCAGTACTTCTCCCTGATAGTGACTGCTGCTTGCTAGATCCATGTCCCTGTTGGGACCGGCCAGGACCATGTGCCCATGGCTTGTTGCATCATGGCATGGACAGCACACCCCCTTCAGTAGTGCTAGTGGTACTGCCAGTACAGGAATGTGATGTTGAATGGCCACATAGACCTTCAGCTGATCATGGTGCTGCCCTACATCCAATTGACTGCTGGCCATCATCCGCTAAATGCTCAAACACAGGTATTCCACAGTCGAGGAGTGCCATAGTCTCCCCCCACCATCTATCCATGACCTCAGTATGCTCAAGGATGGCCACAGTGAGTTCACAAATACTTCCACAGACACCAGGGATGTACTCATACATGAAGCTGTGTATATATCTGGTGTTACATTTATTACATGCCTGTGCCTCTATGATGGCCCGAAACATGCGTCTGGTGACTGCTGCTGTCGCACTTGCAACAGGGGCATGATGGACTGCAATCCTCCTCTGAGCACCCCTGCCCATCTGCCTGTGTGGGACCTTGCCAGCACTCTGGCTATGGCTAGTGCCTGCATCCTCACTTGCCATAGTCACCACAGTAGCCTGTTCCATACCACCACCTGCCAACTGTCCATTATGTGTAGCCACTGGTATCAGGGTATGTGTGAGCATTGTGACTGTGTGCAGGGATGGGGTTGACAATAGTGGGATGTCAACCAATAGCACAGATTCAGCCCCTATCAACCCCACCTGTGCCTCAATATGAATATCATCATGGTCATAGTCTGCAGAGACACTGACATCAGAATCAGAGTGGAAGGGACCACAGCCATCCTGTCCACCTGTGAGGTAAAAACAACATATGTAAATTACTACTTGCACTATACAGTTTGCTGGGATACACACACACACATAGACACACACACACACACACACACACACACACACACACACACACACACACACACACACACACACACACACACACACATATAGGTGAGGTGCCTCAAAGGCATTATACAGACCTCATATTAGCTGACTGGGGACATTGACGACACACAGTCAGACAATAACATACACACTCTGGACAGGGCCTCAGGATCATGCAGTGCAGCCCTTTCCAATTACTGTTACTACTAATATACACCTCTGGGATACATGAGTGGTGTTGGTAGGTGATGACACTTCTCCCAGCACACGCTGCACCTATGTAAATTATTGTCATTCACCTGTATAGCACTGTGGCAACTCCAACAGAATATACCTCCCAACTGTACAGGTTTTTGCTGAATGTCTAGATGTGTGGCTCATATGTTTGGTCTGTTCCTCATAACTCTTGTGTTTGTCCGATACATTACTGGGTTGTCCTGTGGATTGGTGCCACTAATTAATGTCCTAATTTGAGGTGCAGACTGCATAACCTGCAGTACATGTATGTTAAAACAAAGCCAGTTACTCAAACAACCTCCGAAGTTTGCAATGGATATAGTAAGTGTACACACACCTGTTAACATGCCAGGTTTTTGTGATATATCACGTGAAACCTCAGAAATCAGGTCATAACATTGCCATCATTTCATATGACATATAACCTGTGCAATCCAGCTGAAGAGCATACACATCAGTTACAGGTAACATATGGTAAATGAAATAGGTACAATAGGCTGGTTGCATGAGTGTGCACGCCTTGAAAGTAATACTCTGTTAAAGTACCATTTGATCTAATCACACCATTCAGTCCTCTTGGGAAGGTGTCTATCAGCATGGCACATCTTGACTTGCCAATGTTTGGACACTCTCCTTTGCAAAACACCTCCAACTATGTCAGATTGCAAGGGCATCCCCTGTGCACTGCCCTCTTCAGGGCACCCTGCATATATCCTATTGGATGTAGGTGTGGGCTCTGGCTGGTCCAAGTCAGAGCATTGCATGTGTTCTGGAGAATCCATCCTTTTGTTTATTTGGATGCATGGTTTGGGCCATTGTTGTGTGGAAAGGTGGAATTCCTCACCATCCACAGCTATGTGACAGACACCAGAAGAATTGGAGCCACAAAGGACCTGTGTGGAATTGTTCACAATCCCATGTAACTTGGCTACAGCTCCAGTTCCAGCTTGTGAACAGCAACCCCAAAGCTGGACAATGCCATCACCATGGTTCACCATGGGGGTGATGTTGTTGTGGTGATGTGTAGTGGTGTTATTGTGCCAAACAAACCTTTCAGAATTGTGGCCAAAGAGTTCAACAGTAGTCTCATATTACCATAACACATTTTTCCACTTACTTTTTTGGAAACCTGATGTTTTGTTTTCAGATTTTTTCCAGGCCTGGATATTGTTTAGTGTGAGGAACTGCTGCCATCTCCCAACCCTACCCTATAAGCAAGACATATGGAGACCATGGAAGATTGTTGTGACATGTAGTACGCACCCAGTACATGTTGGAGATTCCTGCTACTCCTTCACTGTTGCTTTAGGGCTCCTGGCAACCTCCCTGTCCAGTTTTGGTCTTATGTTCTCATAGAATTTGGTGGGATGTCCACTCCTTTGCAATGTCACTGTAGACCAATATTTTCACCACCTTTTGATGACTGTCTGCACTGGGTTCCATGGTATGTGCAATGCTGTGGAAATGCTTTGGTACCCTTCTCTGGGCTGATACATCTCAAACATGTGGTCCCTTAGCAGCTTCATCAGCTCTATGGGAACCATGGTTGTTGCTGTAGCAGGCAACTGGGTATATGTTAGGATAATCCTGGTAGGACATCTGACCATTAATTGTTGTTAATCAAAGGGTCTCTGTAATTGATGGCAGGTGTGTACCCAATAAGATGTACTGCTGTATTTATATCGAAAGCTGCCTCAACACAGTAGTAGCTAAAGCCTGTGCACACATATGTATCTAGGTTGTTGTACTATTGTTATGTGTCATTATTGTTCCCCTAACAGATTTATTTGCTTTACAATTCAATTGTACAGGTTATAGGTCACATGAAGGGTTGGCAGTATTTTGCAATTGTCTATTGTGCTCTCATTTTTGTATATCATAAATACCTGACATTCTAACAGGTGTGTACACCATTTATATGCACTGTATACCACTAATTTATACAATATGACCCTAGTTTTGGGCCTTTGTTCCCCCATTTTGCCAGTCTTTCTCTGGATGTCCTGCAATGACAGGTTGTGAAGTATGGTACAGATATCTAATATCTCCTGCAAGTAGGTCCCTGCGATGACCACCGTGACGCAATGCAGTAAACACCACCACATGTGAACATGTAGATATTGCCAAATGGCTGAGTGTAACAGTTGTGTGCACGGTCACATGCACTAACTTTAGCATGCCTGGGGCACTGGTGAGCCACAACAGGAAAATCCCATACTTACCGACTTCAGGCTGCAGACCCATGTGCAAACCAGAGGGACCTATGTAGTTGTGAGGGAGAGTTATTGTCAGCAGATTCATATTAGGCATTGGTACATGATGAATGCTACATTTCTGCACAGGTGCAATACACACTATGATATTACACAATTTGCTGTCCTTCACCATAAATGTGCACTTGTGTGCATTACTAAACCACACCCATTAATCCATTTTGCACTGACATATGCATCTAGAGACTCTATAGAAGAGAGATCAAACGCTACCTCATTACATTGATATGCACTTTGGCCTTACCTTGATGCTCCTAGCCTGTTGCCTGGGTACCACCTACCTCCATGACTGCTATTTCCCGTGTTTGAGGTTGTGTAGGGGCCACCCCAAGGCTGCCAAGGAGCTCCTCTGTCACCATAAGTGGGGCATGTGTGGCTGGCCCCCCACCAGTAGCAGTGTGGTCCCTCACTACAGCAGCTGCCCTTTGTCAGGCATGATGTATCAGGTCAGTTGCTCTATGCTTGACCTGATCATATGTGCGTCCATGGCGGCCGAAGATGTTCACTCTGTGGACAATTTCATCCCACAGGGCAGTCCGCTTCCACAGATTTTGCTGGCTATGGCCAAAAAGAATGGCATAATTTAAGATTACAGCTTCTTTGATGGCTGTTATCTCTGCATTGGTGTAAGGCAGTTGCTGCTGCATGGCACCTGGAAGACATAAACAGGGAAAGACATCACAGGACCTCAGACATTGCCCAGAGATCTTTACAGAGGCAGCACATGAATATTGACTATCATTAGCCACCACTTACAAACACATTATACCCCTGCACCTAGCAGCACTGTATGAACATGCACTGTACTCCTGGTCCTGATGTGTCATGTCCCCCCCCAATAAGGGCCAGTACATTGCATAAACCACCATTCATCATTCACATTTGTATAGAGGGATGACAGTGGCTGTGTCCCATTCAGATAGGATGTCAATGGTGCTCAGGATTTGCTTGCATACAGTGTGCAATGGAGCTGGAAGCATATGCCTGGGTTCATGTAGGATGAAGAAAGGAATGTTATCAGGCCCCAAGGGGACTTGCTTTTGTTAACTTTGATTAGGCAGCTTGCACCTGATCCATGATGATGAGGGGAGGGGCGTATGTGCTGTGCATATTCACCTATACTTGTGGTGAGCCAGGAAGGTGATGTTTGCCGTAAACCTGTCTGCAGCAGGTTGGCTGTAGCTATGGTGTATGTCTGTGTGTGTGTGTGAGTGTGTGTGTGTGTGTGTGTGTGTGTGTGGGGGGGGTAGTGTGACTGACCACCATTACAGGGTGGGTTGGGATGTTGCCACTGAGGCTGCAGACATATGTGAAGATGGCCTTGTGATTACCCTTAGTGGATATGTCCAATTTGTACTCATAGTTAGCCTTACAGTAATCCACCTGTGACCTAATATGCTCATTCAGACAAAGGTTGACATGCTGCCCAGTTGGTGCCTGCTCCTACTTTGCCCTGTACAGCCAATATAGCATCACATTATGTGCTTTGTGCATTGCTGCTGTCAAGCAAAGGGGTTTACTCAACTTTGGTGGAGACAGGTTTTACAAGTAAGGTATTGCTGAGGTCATACATCTATGTGGGTGGGCATAACACAGTTGGCCACCTCTACAATTTCAACATGATACTCATGCTTATTCTAGTACCCATGTCTGGGTCAGGACAATGTTACAACCAGTAGCTGTCGAAGTGCAACTCTGTTGGATGCACAGAAACTAAGATTACACACATGTACAACATGTACAGCTTATTTACCTGATATTTTGCACCCCATGTCAGTTGTTATGAGGCAGCGGGGTACATCTACTCATACATGCATATGCACAGGTAATACCTGCTAAACATTTCTGTTCTATGTCAGTATGGCACACTGTAATTGCACTCTTGCTGCCCAGTCATTCCTGTCAACCTGTTAGGGTAGGACATCTGTAGGATGCTGTACATACATGGTGGGCTATGGGCCAAGATTAGTGGCACCTTCTTCATATCGATGTAACAGATGTACGTCATTTGATAGTACAGTAGCCTTTGCATTCACAGACATACCCTTGAGGATGTCTGCTGCTGATATGGCAGGCAGAGAGGAGAAAGGCTAGAAATGTGGTAGTGAGGGTAGGACCTTTTAATGTTGCAAGTATGACTGGTATGGGGACAGAGCTAACTGATATGATGGACAGAGGAAAGGTGGATATATTGTGTGTGCCAGAGACCAGATGGAAGGGAGGAATGGCTTTGTGTTCTATGATTGTGTGTATGGGGGTGGACATGGTGTAGGGGTTAACCTGAAGGAACATTATGCCAAGGGTGTTTTTGGAGGTGATAAGAGAGTTGGGTAGAGTGATGTTTATGAGGCTGGGTATTGATGGTGTAATGATGAATGTTGTTAGTGCATATATCCTCTGCTAGTTGCGTGTGTGATGGGGTGAGACAGGATTACTTTTGAGTGGTCGGATGAAGTGGTGATGAGTATCCCCAAGAGTGAGAGACTGGTGATTGCATCAGATTTTAATGTGCAAGTTGGTGAAGGGGACAGAGAGGTTGCAGAAGTGATGGATAGGTATGGTGTTAAGCCAAGGAATGCAGAAGGTGTGGTGGTGATGGAGTTTGCAAAAGAGGTTGGACATGGCTGTGGTGAATATGTATGTTTACAAGACCGAGGAGCATAGGGTGACATACAAGAGTGAGGGAGATGCACACAGGTGGATTATCACCTATGCAGGTGGGCCTGTTTCAAGGGGAATGGAAACTGTAAAGTGGTGACAGTGGAAAGTGTAGTTAGGCAGCATAAAATGTTGGTCTGTGGGATGACGTTGGTGATCAAGAAGAGGGTGAGGAGTGTGAGTGAGCACCATGAAGCAAACGGTGGATACTGTAAAAGGGTGAATTCAATGGTTCAGGGAAGAGTTATGATAGGCAGTGGGTGGCAGTGAAGAGTTACCAAATATCTGGGTAACTACATCTGAGCTAGTAAGGGAGATGAGTAGTAAATAAGGGGTGGTGTGGGAGGCACAGCCCCCTCCACATTTTAATGTATTCACTATTATAAGAAGGTATATCCATTAGAAATGCATTGATATATATAAACCTTTAGCAAAAACTATTGGCATAATGTGGGGGGCTGTGCCCCCACCCCCTTATTTAATATTCTCACTCCAGGGTTGCACTGCAGTGGGGCAAGGGTTATATTCCATTTTCGACCAAATACCAAATGAACTTCGACCAAGTGAGCTTTCAGTCAAGTGAGCTTTCAGCGAAGTGAAATGCCTGGAATCATTTTCGACTAAGTGTAATTCGACCAAATGTATGGAATCTAAATATATATATATATATATATATATATATATATATATATATATATATATATATACATACATATATATATATATATATATATATATATATATATATATATATATATGTCCCAACAAACCAAGGCAAAAGAAATAAGCCAATGCAGCCAAACTCAGTGTAGGCCTGGTACAACAAATTCAAGGGTTAGTCCTTTGCGAATCAATAGACCATAGTACAGGTAGAACTAAAAGCTTTTTAATAACCGTTAATCTTTTTCAGATGAGCCTCAAGTTCTCTTCCTCAGACGTCTGTTGCTGTGCAGAACCAGTTCACATTTCGATTCATACTACCACATACCAAAGTAAACACAACCAGTCTGGGGTTTTGAGTTTTATTGACAGGTAATGACACTTTTATTGATATATACCCTGTACGTCACTATTACTCTGTTAATGTCTTGTTTATTCAGTACAAACAATACCCATTTTTAAATACTGACAGGTGACATTCTACTCCTTTCTAAGTATTTGCCCTGAATACTATGAGCTAGATTTGTACTCACCAGCCTCGTGATACAGCCTTAGCAGCCTGCTGGCATGGGCATCCATTTTCACTGCGCTGTCATCTGCAACTGTACAGGAGATAGAGAAAAATGTATGCATACCTATCCATCACATACACAGGCTGTACTTTGACAAACACTAATTGATACTGATACTTACACATGTCTGGGACATTCCCTGGTCATGCATCTTGGACCCAATGGTCCAAGAGCTCCCTCTTCCTATGCTTCAGGTCAGCAAAATGGTGCCGGACTTGCTCACCAGTCCGAGGGATGCCAGTGGCACTGGTGAGATCATGTGTGAGACGGTCCCAGGCTTTTGCTTTGTATTGGGAGCCCTGGTACTGGCCCTGCAGCAATCTCCCCTGATGGTCTTTCACTAGGAGTCCAACCATGACCCTGGATACCTGAATGCCCAAGAGCTGCACTCAAAATCACGGTCCTTTACCAACTCCAGCCGTAGTGCCTGCACTAATGAGCTACAACTGGTTATGGGCTGTATTCCTGCCTGCGAGGTTTAAATAGGGCTGATTTCCTGCCCTTTGCCATGATTGGCCGATTTTGAATATGCTGAGCTAAGGTAAGCAATGCGCAAACCTGCTTAGCAAAGATAAGCATTGATTAAAGGGGTAGATGCTAAGCACTGCTTACCAGTACGCAAATCCACTTAGCTACACTAATTATGGCTAAGCATTTAAATTTAAGCAATGCTTACACTAGCTAAGCATAGCTGTGCACAATTTGGCATTGTTCAGCTTTCATTTTTATGCACTACCAGAATTGTGGGGTTGATTCCTCAGTAATGACATATATTATGATATTTATGTTTAACTTCCATAACATCCCCCTATGTGCGTTCCTTACATTATATTTTTGTGTGGTTATACTGTATGGGACACTTGTGTTTATATGGGGTTTCTCATCTTTACTACACTGACACCTCATATTTTGACCTGCTACACTACCCTGGTTAACAAATATATATTATTTACTAATCAAAAATAGAAACATCGGTGAGTCTGTTCATCAGTCTGATGAAGTGGTTATGCTGAACCGCAAAAGCGCTTACTTTTAACTGATGTCTGATGAAGCAGTTATGCTGAACCGTGAAAGTGTTTACTTTTGGTCCTTTTAACAATAAATATACATTTTATTTACCTGCCGTGAGTGACAGAGGTTTCTATTTTTGATTATTCTTATTATTTTTTTACCTTTATTGGTCACTTTCCTTGTGGGAGACTGTTTTTATTTCTTATCTTATTTACTACCTATTTATAAAAAAGAATTTGTAGTGCTGCTTTCACATATAAAAATGAATGGACTGCATTGGGGCTCGAACAATGAATGACTGTATGCAAGGCAAAAGTTGTAACCACTACACAAGCTCACTTTGTGGTTTTTAGCTGTATATTTCTATTTAGCTCCTTTGGATGTTTAAGCTATGCTGAACACAGCTGCATGACATGCACACCCACTGAGCAATGCTTAAACTTTAGTGGGGATGGGGAAAAATTATTTGTTTTATTTTTCTTAGTTTAGGGATATGCACATAACTAACAGTCATACATCTCCATGTCTTAGAGCATAAAATCTGGACAAAGCCTAACACGATGGTGGGACAAAGAGGGACAGGTTTTAAATATTGCTCTTACAAACTTAGAAAGTTAATAGAATGATAGGTTTTGCATTAGCATGACTTATTTAAAGGATGTGGAGTGTTAAACTGAAATGTTTGTCATTATTTAATGACTTCTAGCCTCAGATCTTTGCCAGGACAGTAGGAGGAACACACCTAACATATGAGGGACGCATCTGGACATTCTGTGAATATCTGTTCATTTGGGATGTATGCTAACAGTGTCAGTGGATACAGTCTTTGTTTTCAAAGTGCTGTATGGCACTTCCTGAGTTCAGGGGGTGTGTTTACTGTGTGAACACTGCTCAGACATGCTCCCTTCACTTATTCACAGATCGTGTCCATGCAGGTTATACAGCAGCGCGCCTTCATGAATATGCAATGCGCGCTGCTGTGCTGCATGTGCACGATCCACTCCATGCAAGAACAGACTTGCACGGAGCCTTCATGAATCCTAGGGAGAGACATTCTCTATGAGAATGACTGATCAACTCCTGATGCAGCCGAGGGTTACTTCCATGTGAGAACAAACAAGCCATCCATAAACTGTGTATGGAGTACCATTTTCATAAACTGTGAAAACAGTTTCCTTTGCTGAGTAAGAGACACCCTCCTTCATACAAGTTAGTCTGCTTCTAAAACTTGGCCAGGGTGTATCATTGGTGATAGCAAACTTCGTCTTAGACAGTTTATGGTGGTTTCTCCGGAAATGCCATTTGCAACATATTGGTAAGATCATTTTTCTCCTACTACATCAATAACAGGGATTTTTTTTCAGGCCTTAGAGAATTTATAGTGAAATCTATTGCAAATTGTATTACCTGCATAAAATTAAGTAATATACTTTGTAGCATAAAGTACTGGAAA
Source organism: Protopterus annectens (assembly GCF_019279795.1). Lineage (NCBI taxonomy): Eukaryota > Metazoa > Chordata > Ceratodontiformes > Protopteridae > Protopterus > Protopterus annectens. Next base: position 445,172,568 of record NC_056746.1, on the reverse strand, counting down.
AGAGTTAAGAAAAAAATAGTACTAACAAATTAAAAGTTGGTGCGACTGATTATTTATGTTTCTGTCACTTTATATTAAAATGGTTATTCTTTACAAATAATTATAAACCCATATTTTAAGATAAACATAAACATATATATATATATATATATATATATATATATATATATATATATGTATATATATACATTTATAAAGACAGACAGAGAGAGAAAGCACATGACAGACAGAGAACATTCAGGCTTGCTTCACAAGCCCTGTTAAGTTAATGCTGGTTGAGAAAAAAACAATACTCAGAAATGTGCAAAAATTGAAACACCCTTTTTTAACTCATAGCCCAATGATATCAAGATTTGTTTTATAAAGAAAGAGGGATGTGCCTTCTTCCATGAGAGGTACGAGGGACTTCACCCTTCCTACAAAAAAAAAGGCCTGAAATATATATATTTTTTTGCCACTTTTTGTTTTAATTGTTTTTGGTCTGCTCACTATCAAAAATATCAAAGCAGAACCCTCTCTTATCAGAATCTTGTAATGGAACAATCCATTTGAGTGAAATGAATGTTGCAAGATAGGTTCAATGTAGCTGACTAATGCAAAATGTGACAAGTAGCAGAACAATTGAAAAAAACAGAATTAAATCACATCAAAATGACTTATAAGCTGTCAGTAGAATCCTTCTGTTTGAAAAACTCTACCAGTGCTGTTTTTTCACGTACAACCCTGTCTTCTCATTGGTCTGACATGTTGAATAATTGTTGCAAATTATGCAGGCCCATGATAATTGGTTGACTTTGACACTGCTAAATACAAGTTCACTGAAACAAACCATTTTCCTTTTTTGTTGGACAAATACTTGCTCTCTCTTTTGAGATTGTATGACCTCAGAGTCGAAATATTAAAGTGTAGATGTGTAAGTGACACAGATGCTACTTTATTCCATACAAAACATATATATATATATATATATATATATATATATATATATATATATATATATATATATATATATATATATATATATATATATATATAGTTGAATAAAGTTATATACTCATAGACTTATGTATCCATTCCTATGTAAATGCTAGCGGTGACATCATTGTTTCAGTTGGAAGAAAGCATGGTTAGAAAATAAAAAAGAAGAGTATTTTAAATGTAATAAGTGCTCTGTCCTTAAAGCTTCAAAGATTATTTTAAGTTTGAAAATTATTTGATTTTGTAATTAAATTAAGTATTTTTTTTTGTTGTTGGCTGAAATATTCTGTTATGTCAGTAAATTAGTTATTCATTTTTAATTGCCTAGCACTTTTTAGGTGCTCTAAGATCTTTGTAATATTGGTAAATATGTTACAGTTCCTATCTAGAAAAGTATACAAGTTATTTAGTTCTATTCAAGTTCTTATGACTGCAGGAAGAAAATTATTGTAGTCAAGAATGAAACATAAATGGAATAACATTAATAAAATTATACTTTAATTAAAATTATAATTCTGATATCATAGTTTATTGGCCATAGTAAATTAAAATTAGTTTTATATAATTTTATTTTTAATATTGAAAATTACAACATATTTTTCAGTTTCACAGTTTGTACTAGTTCATGTGGCCTTTTTCTAGCAAATCAAATTATATTGAGTTTTTGTTCCATTAATAACATTTTATAATAACAGCTTTAACTCGAATAAAGCTTTATTTCTGTCTAGGTGAATCATTTTCTTTCCATTTGAGAGAGAAGGAAATGCTATCAATTCAGATTAACAGTGGTAGTCATACTCATTATGTGAACATGTTAAAGCTATCCTGTCTGTAAATGAGCTCAGGAAAGCTGCAATTCATAGATACCACTTATATGAATGTGCAATGGCAGTGAACAAGCCTAAGCAAGTGATGTCGTAATGAGATGTAAACTAGGAATTATGTAAAACAGCACATGGCAGTGAAGCATTCTCTCACCTGTTTGTGAGTCATAGTGAAATTTTCCCTCTGTGCTGTCTACAGATACATTATATAAAGATGAATCTCACATATTCTATCTACTTTGCAATCCATGAAGATGCAGTCACTTGCTGCTAACCCTGTTTTTTCCCATTGTAAGCTGCTTGTCTTGGCTAAGCCAAAACTATCTGCAACCAGTTGTACTCATTGGTCAGGAAGGCACTGATATAAGCAGAGAATAACCCATTATAATTTTGACAATCAGGAGATATTAGATAGGTTTATAGTGGACTGGGATACTATAAAGGTGTTAGTGAGTATATAGGACACCATAGTGGCACTTAAGGAATGCATGGGCTTCCTATCCCTGTGGATAATAAGGTATATATCCTCCTCACTATACATGCCATGGGGGAACCATCCAGAGACAGAATGGGGTCACGCTGGGTATGTCACAGGATTCTGCCTCAAGGATACTGCTGCAGTTGTATGTACTCTTAACACATGTAGATCATTACATCTATTTCTTAGTAATACCTCAGGACCATTCCAGGACTATCCATGGCTATTACGGGATGTCAGGTTTCCCTGAGGTACTCAATGCAATAGATTGGAACTATGTTGCAATTAGGGTCCTATCTGGTCCACGAGGAAGGGGTACTTCAGTAGTAAGGGCTATCATTCCATCAGTTGTCAAGTAGTGTGTGATGCATTGGGGTGTATTACCAATGTCTCTGCCCAACATCCTGGCAGTGCACACGATTCCAATATCTGACATACTAGTTCACGCTACCATTTCTTCCTGCATGGTAGGGATGCCCAGTGATCATCTGTTGGTAAGTGGAAAAACATTTTTATTTTTTTTTCTAATTTTTAAGTAGTTATTCATGATAAAACATAGTGCTGAATTCTAAACCACTTTTTTTTCTTTGCTTTACCTCCTTTCTTTTATCTCTGTCCCTTTTTTGTCTTTCAGGTGATGCTTGATATCCACTGGAGACATGGCTCATGAGAACAGTGAGAAATCTAAGTTTAGCTGCAGAAGGTAAGTTTAATACAGCCCTGTCCCAGACCCATATTGTCATCAAGAGGGTCTTTAGCCTCTTAAAGCATAATTTTAGGTGCCTGTATGCATCTTTGGTGCTCTTCAGTATGACCCAGATAATGCATGCAGGATGTTTGATGTACATTGCATTCTGCACAACATGATTATGTGCTGTTCTGGTGGTGAAGTGACCCATGCTTTCACTGCAGCTTTCAGTTCTTGTCCTACTATGACTAATGATGACCAGCTAGTAGCAGTACTAAGGTACGCCTTATGAACAGGCTCGTACATAGTATATGGCTGCACAGGTAAAGATGTGGCAGCTAGTCCAGAACTATGGATCATGACAATCACCTTAGCATTTCCTTTCTTGTAAAAAGCACATAGAGTGTAAATGATGGATGGAGTGATATCTGAGGGATAAACTATGTGGTTCACTGTCTACTGTCTTTGTACATCCGACATTCCTTCTCATCTTTAAACAATAAACACACACAGATATATATATATATATATATATATATATATATATATATATATATATATATATGGTTTACTATCATAAATTCAAAAGTAAAAATAAATAATGTCTTTATTTTCGAATTTATGCATCGAAAATGAACATTTTCGAATAATAGTAAACTCGGAAACAAGGGTTATTGTCAAAAATGTCGCTTGCGACATTTACGGCGATACACAGCACGCCCACCCTTCCCATAATCACCTACCTACCTAACCGAACACACAGTTATGCAGGGGGGCTGTGCCCCCCTGCACCCCCCCTGTGGGGGGCTGTGCCCCCCACACCCCCTCTAACTTAATATTCCAACTCTGAGATCGCACTACAGTGAGGAAAGGGATGCATTTCCCTAACCGCACTGTACCGCAATCCCCTCCCATGACCGAAAGTTAGAATTGCGAATGCACAGTTCATTCACAATGCAAACCTTCGCTCATGTCACCTGCTGTAATATGAAGTATTCGAACATCTGATGTTCGAATACTTCATAGCCGTGCAAATGCACGTTGACATAATGATAGCAAACCTATATATATATATATATATATATATATATATATATATATATATATATATATATATATATATATATTTATTTATTTATTTGTTCAGGGCAAATGACAGGGAAGCCTTAAGTGTGGCAAGGGCAAACCTAAAGAAAGGCATAAAAGCGGCTAAGAGGGAATATGGGAGGAAGGTATTAAACCACTTTGAGGACATGAGGGATATCAGATGGTTGTGGCAGGGTATACAACAAATTATGGACTATAAAATGAGAGCTGCACAATGTGATGACAACACTGACTTCCTAGATGGACTGAATACCTTTTTTGGAAGATTTGAGGAGGGGAACACCACAACTGTGCAAAGGTTACACACAGAACAGTATGATGCAATACTCAGTCTTAGCCTGATGGAAGTAAAAAGGGTGCTACAGAAAGCCAAACCCAGAAAGGTGGCCATTCCATATAATATCATGGGTAAGGTGTTAAATAGCTTTGTGGACCAATTATGTACAGTACTCCCAGATATTTTTAACACCTTACTTGGCCTAGCAATGGCCTCTTCATGTTACAAAGTAACAATTATCATCACTCTACCAAAAAAAGCTTTGTCCTCCAGCTTTAACAACTTCAAGCCTGTTGCATTAACATCCACAGCTGTGTGCAGAACTATCATCAACTTTTGCTCAACTGATGTTTGCCTACAGAAAAAACAGATCCACGGCTGATGCAATAGAATTCACGTTGCATCATGCTCTTGAGAATCTAGAGAACAAGGACAGCTATGTGAGAATGCTATTAATCAACTTTATCTCAGCATTTAAGACAGTTGTCTCTATGCAATTGATCAATAAGCTAGTACATCTGGACATCAACAAACACCTCTGCAATTGGATCCTGGACTTTTTCATTAACAGGCCACAAAAGGTTTGTGTGGGCAAGAATACCTCTAGGAGCATAACACTCAACCCAGGTATTCCTCAGGGTTGCTTTCTCTGCCCCCTGTTGTTTACTATCCTAACCCATGACTGCACAGTAAACTTCAGTACAAATCATATCATCAAGTTTGCTGATGACACCACAGTCACGGCTCTCATTAGGAGACAGGACGAGAGTGCATACAGAGAAGATGTTAACACACTGATTACCTGGTGTGCAAGAAACAACCCTGACCTGAATGTAAGTAAAACAAAAGAGGTCATCATAGACTACAGCAAGAGGCAAACACCCTATACACCACTCCTGATCAATGGCGAGATGATGAAAAGTGTATGCAGTACCAAATTTCTCAGAGTTCATATCTCTGATGATCTTCCTTGGTCTGGGAACACCTGCCACATAGTGAAAAAAAACACACCATCTCCACTTTTTGAGAACACTCAAAAAGGTGAAACTACCATTGTCAGCACTTTCCACCTTCTACAGAGCAGCAATTGAAAGCATCCTAATATCAAATTATTTGGTATGGTATGAGAGCTTTTCAGTTGGAGATAAGAAATCACCACAGAGAGTGGTGAGAGTTGCCAAGAGGATAACTGGCATTAGTCTGCCCACAATCCAGGATCTTTATACATTGAGGCACCTAAAGACAACCACCAAAATACTAAATGATGCAACACATCCTGCAAACAGTCTGTTTATGAGCCTGTCAGCGGGTAAAAGATACTGCAGTATTTGATGCAGGACAACTAGATTCAAAGACAGTTTTTATCCGAAGGTGATCAGACTTCTTAATTCCAACTTAAAGTCTGATCAATGACAGGTCAGGAAGTTGGAACTTTCCATTCACTGTGCAATATTATTTTATCTATTATTTATTAAGCTCAGCCAACCATTATAATTTATACTACTAACCTGGCTGCAATATTTTTTCTTCAGCTGCTACTGCTATGAGCTTATTCACCCATAATGTGGTACATGGTTCATGTGCAATACTATTACTTGAACTTTGCTGCTAGATGTGTATTTTTAGTACCTTAACAAGTGTGTGTGTTTCCAGGAATATATGTAGCTATATACTTAAGTGAAGAGTTGATTTATAACACGGTGGTGATATTAGTATATGTTGTTTTAAATTATGTCTTTGTATTATGTGATTTCTTTTTTGTAAGTCCCATGATAACCTGATTGCATAGAATCTCATTTAATCTACTTCTGTAGATCTAAGTGAAAATAAAGTTACTTTTGACTTGATATATGTTTTTTTCAGAACAGTTACTGATATTATTATTAGTAAAAGTCATGCATGAGTCCTCACCGACTCCTGTTCAGTGATATCATAAGGTATCATAAGTAATAATCACATTTTTAAACTGGTTTGCACAGTGATTTCTAGTGAGATGTTTTATCTAAGTATGTGTCTACTGAATGTCTTTAAGTAGTCATTTAGTAAAAAGTATGAATTCAGTATTTAACATGAGTTCATACCTTGCATGTGAATGAAAATGTATCAAATTGTTTTTTAGATTATGCAATGTTTTCTGAGTTTGACATATGTTATCAGTTGAAGCACAGCACATCTCATTATTTTATTTTGTCATACACAATAATCTGTGGCCTCAGAGACTATATATATATATATATATATATATATATATATATATATATATATATATATATATATATATATATATATATATATATATATATATATCATCATTTTGCAGTGGTGAAGGTGAAGTGGAAGCAGTGTTTGTTTACATGGCTGGATACTCATTTTAATCTATAATTTTCTTATTAGTGTTTCCCTGAAAACTTTTATATTACTACTTTTAAGTTATAGATAACTGCCAGCTGTAACAATGTCAGTGCATACAGCACTAATGGTGTTAAACACCGCAATCTTATTTTACAATATACAACTTTCTTTCCACACTTCAATGAGGTTTTACCATTACAGGAATGAAAAGCAGACAGTTACAAAGTGTCCTAAGTCTCCCATATTTTTAACTAACTTATTCCCTTTCAGATTAAACATTCACCTGTGTTTATGAGGGCTAAATTCTAAGTAAAAGATATGCCAAAATTGGTTCACAGCAGGTTAAGGTCAAATATGTCATACACATATCCTAAAAATAGGCTAAGTAATAGTGCAAGTGATTCTGAAGAGGGGCTGTCATGAGAGCTGGATGGTAAGCTGGTTCGACGTCCTTACCTACTTGATGCAGGTGATCCTGCAGACACTGATCTGGCAGTGTTGCTAGACCATGATAGGGACCTCTAATGAGAGGTTCTATTAAGTGTAGAAGAATATTGACACGGTCCTCATGAAATGTGTTGTGCTTGCTCCACCGACTAATTACACTACTTTCTTGAGAAGTATCATCTCTGTAAGATCTGCCAGCACATGTCCAGATACTACCCTGTCCTCTTTGCCTTTGAAGACTGACTCCTACTTAAGTCTGGTAAGTCCTAATGAATGTATGAATGGAGGTGGCCACACATACTTGGTGTGCTACTATACTACACATCAGTGTGATCATGGTATTATCCCTGCTTTGTGCCATTTAAATGTAGCTCTGGAAATGCTCACAGATGCCGTGGAGAACTCTGACCATTTCCAGCTGACTCTCTGTGGCAGTGCTTTGAGCCCTAACAATGTCACAGCTCAAATATAATTGGTATGGTAATCAAGAAAAGTTGTCTTGATTTGCAGATGATATTATTTTGTACCTGATAAAAACAGAAAAGGACATTGCAGTGTTGTGGAACATTCTGAGGCAGTGTCATGTTATTTCAGAATACGAAATTAATAAAACTAAAACAAAAGCAATAGCTTTCACCTATGTCCCCAGACATGATTGGGTTTAGCAATACCCATATTTGTGGAGACATGATAAAATGGGGCACTTAGGAGTATGGGTTAAAAATGATTCTGTTATGGCAGCTAAGGATATGTGGTAAGAGACTAAAAAAGAATACAAAAACTGAGAAATAGGAAGCTCTGTTTTATGGATATGGATAGCAAGAAACAGGCAATTAAAATGTTTTTGGTCCTTTTAATGTTATACATAGATCATCTAATTTTTTAGCAACCAGAGGAAATGTTGTGGATAACAATTAATAAAGAGTTTAAGGATTTTGTCTGGGGGGGGGAGCAAGAGTCAAATGGAATTAATTGAACCTTCCAATAAAACAAGGTGGTTTGGGATTACCTGATTTGAAGAGATATTTCAGAGCTACACAGTGAAGGCTCCTATACATAGCACAAGCAGAGAGGTATAATTCAAAGTGGAAAGGGATGATGATGAAATGGGGAAAAACTCAAGAAATAAGGAGAGACAGGGACTTTGGATGTAGATCCTTAAGGAGAATAACAATAACCATACAGAATATTATATTAATAAATTTCAGAAAGTATTCTAAGAACTAAGCCAACATGGGAATGGGGAAAGGGTATTATTTTGATAAGAATGACTGTAATTAGGAGTACAGAGGATAGCAAGAGGGGGATGGGAATTTACTGGAGAAAACTGGCAGAGGAACCAAGGTATTGGAAGTAAAAAAATTAGAGAAGGAAAGGTGAAAGAATGGTAAGAGGGCAATAATTCATTTGGAATGCAGGCTAGCGATTGTCTTTCTTATCAGGGATTGATATCAAATTATAGGCAAAGAGAAAGAAATAGGGGGTCCTAAGAGAAAACCATCACTGGTAGAGTTTTTAGTAGAATCTAGAACAGAAGCTGCTTTTAAAAAAAGGGACAATTAGTAGGTCATATAAAATATTGCATGATAACTATTGAAATCAATCAGAGGTGGTTAGAAAGGATTGGGAAGAGAGACTAGATAAGTAATTTACAAAGAAACAATGGGGGGATATATGTATAGCTGTCAAATATGCAACAAAGTCTAGAATATTTCAAGATCTTTGCTTGGAGGTATTTGCACAGATATTTTATACCCCAAGCAGACTCCAAAGAATTCTTCCTCAGCTAGACTGCAAATGTTGGAGGTATGATGGGGAAGAAAGGGATAATTGGGAACATATTTTTGGGGCTCTAATGAGTCAAACATTAAAAATTCCCTTCAGAATACTCTGTCAGAAATATGAGTGAAATAATTAGTGTAACTAAGGCAATTATGTTCTGAAAACTGAAACAGGCAACACAGTATCAACTGCTGAAAACTAGTTTAATGATAACCAACCAAGAAAAAAAAATTATATATATATATATATATATATATATATATATATATATATATATATATACACTCAAGAAAAAGTACTCAGTTTCAGTTTTTCTGGTTTTCCAATTTGGATTATACGCAATTATGTTCTGAGCTGTGATACAGAATCAGAATTGTTAAGATGTAGTAAGGCCTTGCTGAGTTGAATTCTGGTAGCTGTTGAAAAAGCAATTGCTAGAAAATGGAACTGAAAGTCTAAACCAACCATACTAGCAACAGTGAATACAGTAACAGAGACAAATCAACTGGAATTGGGATCTTTAGAAAAAGGTAGGAACAAATTACATAGAAAACATGGGAATTGTGGGAACAATACATTCAGAATAATGTTTTGGAAGATGAGGTTTAAGGGAAGGCAGGAGTTGAATGAGTTATGTAATATCTGACTGACAATGACTGTGTATAAGAATATTGCTGATGTATAATGTTTACAACTAAAGATATGTTAGTATGGTTTGCTTTCATCTATATAAAGGTATGATTCCCTATGTAATAAGTGATAATTCAATAAAGATGTTTTTGTTTAAAAAAAAAACAAAAAAAAAAACAATGTCACAGCATATTTGCTGCTGGGCAGTCAATGCTTTACACATTTCCTGAGGTAGCTGTGACAAATTTCTGGACTTGGCTTTCCTTTGTAAAGGTGTCATTGTGGACACTATTACCTCTGAATGTCTGCAACCATCCTGAAAGTGTTTATCTGGGTTGGGGATACTGGTGTAGAATTGATTGCATGGGTTGATTTCCTGTACAAGCATGAATTCAATGTCAGCATATGCTTGACTTTGTGATGTACCATCACTTACAGCAGAGTTACTAACATGTTCTAGGGTGTGAGATCCTACCATGAAATTTGGGGACTGCGTGCCACTTTCCTCCAGCTGCTTCATAAATATAACTATGTTTTATCATCACTATCATCACCAACAGCCATTCTGCTGCTAACATCCTCAAAATGTATTGGTATAATGGAACTGTTTGTTTCCACTGCTGACCCTGTAAAAATGATTTGAAAACATTACCAATAAAGAAGTTTGAGTAAGTAGGTCGGGGGGTGCACTTACCATCCACACTGACTTCATTGTCATTTTTTGTGGATTTGGAAGGTTTACCTGTTAGCAGCAATTGAGACATGTTTAGTGTAATCATTCATGTCAACATTAATCTCTCTATATAAATATAGATTATGTTCTTAAACCAACCTTCCTGAGCAGATGAATGTTGCTGCTTCAGATGTTGGTAGTAGCCAGTGTCCACACCACCTCTGATTATTGCAGAGCCATCATCTTTGATGACATAGTCATCCCTGTGGATGGAGAGGAGGTATACCTCATCTAGCATTAAAGGAATAATTGATGGAGGGCCCACAGTACTGGTATATGTGTATTCCATTCTTACTTTACATGCTTCTAGCATGTCCTAGCATATCAGTTGCCCTTTTCTTATACTGTGGTAATGTGCCATCAACTAATTTAATGTCCACTATGACTTAGCTCCAGTCTTTTGCCTTCTCAGCTTGTTTGGCCACCCCATTTGCTAAACATACATTTGCCATATGTCCTAAGGGCTGCCACGAGGATGTGGTTTTCCTTATTGTCGAAGTTTTCCTTCCTCTGCCTTGATCGCTTGCTCTGCACCGTTACTACACACAAACAATTACCACAGCCATGCACAAAAAATATCATATGCAATCATCAGTCAAACAACCCAACAAAGAAAATGTGTCTGCCATCCTCTTTTAAAAAAGTTAGGTGACACAAACCCCATACTTATATACACATGCAAAATCTCAGTATAACCAAGTAAAGTTGTGCTACAGTAATGTCTGCAGTTTCATAAATACATTCGGAACAGTAAAGCAATCAGTTTAATAGAGTCATCCTTTCCCAACCCCCAAATATTATCTTGTATTCATAATACTGTCACTTTTTATTCTTCAGTGACACTCAGAAATCTCCAGGTAAAGAGACATTGTTCAGCCAGTAACACATCAGTACTTCACAACCGAAACATTGCATTTCTACCACGTATGCACAATCACTATATGACACCAAAGAAAATGATTTTTTCAGTGATCACTTATCATTTCCACCTCTGCTGTCATGATTTTCCATTTACAAATGACAAATCTATATTTTTCACTTAAGTCATCATACTATGCCGATTACATAAATCTTGAACTCACTAATTTTGCATCATTTTGTAGTATTTCATATTAATTTACAATATTTCCACTATTTTTTCATACTTTAAAAAGTTCCCTGTTTCCTGAGTTATTTTCCACCTAACTGGAATAATCACAGGTAAGTATTGCTGTGTTAAACTATTTCACATAAATTCAGGTCCATTTACAAATTCTGTATGCAGATTAGGCCATTTTGCAATAATCTATATGAATTGCACTTATATGTGAACACATATGTCTGCTTATGCACAAAAATAGCTATTGGCTATTCTTGAATGCAGCCAGCAGTCCTCGGCAGTCCCCAGCATGCTAAAAGAATACATGGACAGCCTCAGTTATAGTCAAAGCTGAATATGTTTAGAAAAAGTTGTGAGTTTGCAGTACAATGAACTATAATCCCTAACCATCTATCATTGTCTGGCACACCTTATCAGTTGAAACCAATCAGGATTTACTAAAAGTTGATACGTACACTGTGACACCCATGCATTGGCCCAGTAATCAAGGAGCCTTAATCCTCACCACTAGCACCAGTGAGGGTTGTCCATATTGGGAGGATAACAAGTACACACACAATAAAGTAGAATTTCCCTTAAGAGCACACAGAGATCACAGCCATTCTGAGGCTGGTTTCTCCCTTTGTCTCCAGATCCTCAACAAGACTCCCCACTGACACAGCTATAGGGTCCAGATCTCAGCCTAGTGGTGAAGCTAAAACCTCCAGCACCCTCTCTGTCCAACCAGTGCTTCGTGTCCCTGCCCAAGTAGCTGAACCACACACACTTTAAGATTTAATTTATATACAAACACACAGACACTTCTGAGGAAGGCTGGCAGAGGTTTTCCAGCTATGCTCCCTTTCTGCCCAGTCTGTTAGGTAGTACCGACTGCCATCAAACACAACTATCAGCTACAATAAGGCCCTTCCCATAGGGTGACCAATTTCACTGTGTAATGTTATTATTATCCAATTAGTAAGTGTGATGAACAGCAAGGCTATTGGAGTGCTTTGTACAGTATCTCCAAATACATGCAAGTACTTTAGAGCTTAAAAAACAATAATAAAAACAGACACCAACAGCAGTAAAGCAGCCGTGAGCAGGGACAGGGCCAGAATAATGAGCAATAAACAACAAAACTGCTCACAGTTGAACCAGGCTGTATATGTTCCAACCACCACAAAAAGGCAGTACAAAACCTTGCAGATAAATATATTTCAGTTATTTCAGTTATGTCTATTCAGACCAGTTAGAACATCCAGAATACGAAATACCAAAGTCCAAAATATGGAAGAAAGCCCCAAAATTACTCCAAATTCTATGAATAAAAAGCTCTTTATTAGGATCCAAAAGTGGTGAGCGCTTTTGCTAACAAGCTTTATCAAACCCAAAACCAGCAGAAAAGAAACAGGGTTATATAGTGTAAGCAATTAAAACAATAAAACAATTAAACAATCAGGCTTAGGTTAAACCTATAAGAAACCTTAAAGGTATAACATACTTATAAAATAATTACAAAATATAAAATACCCTATACAGACACCTAAACACCCTAATATAAACTTACAGTTTAGGGCAATCACTACTATATAAATAAATAAAACATAAAAATATATAAAAATAAAGATATAAATGCATTAACAAAGTATGAAATGTGTGCAAACAACATAAAATCAAAGAATCAAAAGTGTCTAAGATACATCACTTGGTCAATACTTTACATCTTCTGCTCTTAAGTGCAGGTTTTAAGTGATATTCTATCTAAATGGAGCTGAGAATACTTTTACTTTCTCCATCCTATATGTCAATATTCCTAGTATTAGAGGAGGTGATGTTGCTAATCATACTGAGGAGGTAGAAACAACCTGGATAGTTAAACTTCAAGCTCATGTACATCCAGGTCTAAATGATAGAATACCACTTAAACCTGCACTTAAGAACAGAAGCTGTAAAGTATTGACCAAGTGATGTACCTTAGACACTTTTGATTCTTTGATTTTATGTTGTTTGCACACATTTCATACTTTGTTAATGCATTTATATCTTTATTTTTATATATTTTTTATTTTTTATTTATTTATATAGTGATTGCCCTAAACTGTAAGTTTATATTAGGGTGTTTAGGTTTCTGTATAGGCTATTTTATATTTTGTAATTATTTTATAAATATGTTATGCCTTTAAGGTTTCTTATAGGTTTAACCTAAGCCTGATTGCTTAATTGTTTTATTGTTTTAATCGCTTACACTATATAACCCTGTTTCTTTTCTGCTGGTTTTGGGTTTGATAAAGCTTGTTAGCAAAAGCGCTCACCACTTTTCGATCCTAATAAAGAGCTTTTTATTCATCGCATTTGGACTAATTTTGGGGCTTTCTTTCATATTTTGGACTTTGGTATTTCGTATTCTGGATGTTCTAACTGGTCTGAATAGACACAACTGAAATGTATTTATCTGCAAGGTTTTATACTGCCTTTTTGTGGTGGTTGGAACATATACAGCCTGGTTCAACTGTGAGCAGTTTTGTTGTTTATTGCTCATTACTTTAGAGCTTAAATTATCTCTACACAAAACAGACACAGTTGAACGGTTTAAAAATATTTAATAATAAATAATAAAAACACAAGATAATACTCATCAAGTCAACACAGTGATAATAAAGAGTTCAGAAATCACAGGGAAATGCTTTAAAACAATATTGTAGGATAGTCTTACATAAATATAGAAAACAGCTAGACTAATCTGGCTCTATTCTATCTCTAAGAGAAATACTAAGTTCTAAATAACTTTACTTATATACAGAGCAAGCAAGTGCTGGTGAGTGGATGTTCTTACTAGATCCAAGACAAGATACAAAATGCTCAATATTTCTTTCTGAGAAAGTCTTAAATTGATGATACACAGTACTGCTGACTCATCTTAGATTTCATAATTTTTATCACTTCTCCTTTAGTTGCCAGGCTAACAGAAACTCAAAATTTACATTTCTTTGTAAGCTGCACCTGCCAGGAAACCGCAGCAATAAAAGACTCCTTTACATGTTAAACCTAGTAATTATCTTTGTCTTAGAACAACAGAAAGAATTTCGAGATCAAACAGTCATAAAATGGTTGACTTATCAGCTTTCTTCCAACAGGGTACACTGTGGTTAAATTTTTAAAGCTCAGAACATACACAGTTTTCATGTATTTGTTACACAAGCCTGTGGATCATATTAATATTTACAAGGACATAGAATTATTTACAAAATTCTATCTAGCTAGGCTGTCAGCCTTCACAATTCTAACCCCCCGGAGAACTCAAGCTAGTTTTTCAAGTGACCCTTGAGAAACATTGCTTGAGAGGTTTATGTCTATCTGGGTATACCTTACCCCATTCCCTGTCTTGAGAGCAGATCTGTGTTGGCATTGATAATCCCACAGCAGTGCTGCACTGATATATATGCTTGCAAGCCTAGGCTCCATCTTAGCAACTTGGCATTTTGCTGGCTGGCTCAATGTAACCATGTTAGCAGATTGCGATCTGTAACTACAGTGAATTTCCTTCCATGCAGATAAAGCTGAAGTTTCTGCAGTCCCCACACTATGGCTAGACATTCCTTTTCTACAGCTGTATAACATTCCTCCCTGGGTATGAGCCTACAACTGAGGTAAACCACTGGGTGCTCTTCTCCCTCTGAATACATATGGCTAAGTACAGCCCCCACCCCATGGTTTGAAGCATCTGCCTGCACAACAAATTCTTTGCTGTAATCTGGACTGTCTAACACAGGGGGTTCAAGCTTCTAAAATGCCTGCTCACATGCTATGGTCCACACTACCTTATCTGGCCTGCTTTTCCTTGTCAGGTCTGTGAGGGGAGCAGCTATGGTACTATAACTAGGGATGAACTTTCTGTAGTACCTTGCTGTCCCTAAAAATGCCCACACCTGCTTTTTAGTAACAGGTGCAGGCCATGCCTGAATGGCTTCCACTGTGGTAGGTTCTGACCTGATCTTACCACTCTCTATTCTAGGTCTCAGGTAAGAGACTTCTGCCATACCCACCTGACATTCCCCTGGCTTAATGGTCAATCCTGTCCTCTGTAGTCTGCCCAGCACCTCCCTGACATGCTGAAGGTGCTCTTGTCAGGAATGGCTGTAGATGGCAATATCATCTAGGTAAGCAAGGGCAAACCCTCCTGCTCCTGCTAGGATATGATCTACCAGCCTCTGGAAAGTCACTGGGGCATTTTTCATCCCAAAGGGTATCTTTGTGAACTCATACAAGCCAAAATGAGTCACAAAGATTGACCTCTCTCTCTAGCACTGGATGTCAAGGGCACCTGCCAGTAAACCTTGGTAAGATCAATGGTGGTGAGATACTTAGCCCCACTAAGCTGCTCTAGGGCTTCATCTGTTCTAGGCATGGGGTAAGCATCCGACTCTGTGTGACTATTTAATTTCCTGTAGTCCACACAGAACCTGATGCTGCCATCCTTATTTGGCACTAGCACCACTGGGGAGGCCCAGGGACTGTTGGACTCTTGAATTAGCCTTAGTTCCAACATTTCCTGTATCTCCTCCCTCAGAGTCTGTTTGCCTCTCTCAGGCACCTTATAAGGGACCTGCCTAATAGGCCTTTGGGGTCCTGCATCCACCTGTTGCTTCACCAGGTGGGTGCACCTTGGTTTACCAGTGAAAATGTCTCCAACCCCCTGTAACACTGCTCGGATTTCTCGAACCTGGGTAGGAGATAGCTGCTGGGACATTGCTACCCCCTCCACTGAGGTGTCAGTCTGAGCCTCACTGATGTGATCAGTCACCAGATCTCCCTCAGATTCCTCCTGCAATCCACTGAAAATACACAGCACAAGTGTCTCCCTATCATAGTAAGGTTTCATCATGTTAACCTGTTACAATTTGTTCCCCTGCCTCCTGTCTATCAGTTCTACCATGTAGTTAACCTCAGTGACATTCCTTACCACCGTGTAGTGTCCCTCCCAAGCTGCCTGCAGCTTGTTGTGTCTGATAGGGATGAGAACCATTACCTGCTGCCCTACAGCATACTCTCTAGCATGAGTATTCTTGTCATACCAGACCTTTTTCTGCTGTTGGGCTTTTGCCAGGTTCTCCTAGGCCAAGCCCATGAGTACCCTGAGGCTTGTCGTGAGGTTTAGGATATGTGCCACAACAGACTCCTGGTGATATTCGCACTCACCCTCCCATTCATCACAAATTAAGTCTAGAGGCCCCTTCACCCTATGGCTATACAACAACTCAAAGGGTGAAAAAAATGTGGATTCCTGGGGCATTTCTCTGTAAGCAAACAACAGATGGGGCAAATATGTGTCCCAATCCCTCTTAAACTGGTCTGCAAATGCCCATAGCATGGACTTGAGTGTAGAGTTTAATCTCTCAACAAGACCATTAGTCTGGGGATGGTAGAGGGTGGTCTTTAGGTGCTTCACCCCACAGTACTTCCACAGACAAGTCAACAGGTCTGTCATGAAATTAGCACTTCTGTCAATACTATTTCTTTTGGGAAACCTACCCTGCTAAAAATCGCTAATGAAGCATTTGTCACCTTTTCCACCTCAATGGAGGACAAAGCTATTGCCTCAGGGTATGTTGTAGCATAAAATGCTACTACTAGTATATACTTTTTCCCTGTGGAATTTGGGGTATTCAGAAGCCCCACAATATCCATAGCTACCCTCTGAAATGGCTCCTCAGTCACAGGCAAAGGCATCAAAGGAGCTTTCACCTTGTGTCCTGCCTTGACTACCTTTTCGCACTGCTCACAGTGTAGTACCCTGTTACATCTCTGGAAATCCCAGGCCAATAGAAGTTCTGCATAATACATCTCTTTGTATGTATTATGCCTATATGACATGCAAAGGGAATATCATGGGCTATGGCTAGAAGTGCCAGACTGTAGGCTCTAGGCACTACCAACTGTTGCATCCTCTCACCTTCTAGCCCTCCCTCAGGGGCCCACTCTCTATACAGTAACCATTTGTCCCAGTATACGGATTCCCCCTTCCCTTGAGAATCAGGTGCCTCACTAGCTACCTGCCTCCGGCCTTTTAATTTAGGATCAGAGAGCTGAGCCTGTCTCAACTCTCTCTGTGTAACCCTCCCCAGCTCTCCTTCCATAGGAAGTCTGGTATCCTCTGAGAGTGGTGCCTCAGTGTTCTGCCCTTGCAGTTACTCTGTTCAAGGGAATGTCAGTATCCACAAGCAGCTGTGGTTCACCTTTAGTCTCACTTCTACAGGGTAGATCCCTCCGTGAAGTAACCATCTCACCAGTCTTGGCTGCATATGCTGGCTGACTGGGTCTCCCCCAGGCTACCAAACCCACATGCTTATTTCCAAGCCTGACTGCATGTTACTGCATGAACACATGGTACTGTATTATCAAAAATCATTCCTTATCTGGACATCTGCAGGATGGTAGTTTGGTACCTCTGTTGTCTTAAGGTAACTACTATTGGCATTTTGTCCTTCCCACTTACTGGCTCCCTCACCTTTTTTTCCCCATCTTGCCTCCCGTGGACATCTATATGCCACATGGTTCCTCTGGTTGCATTCAAGACGTTTAACCCTAGGTCCTGGACATGTACCTGGACTAGTGGCTTGCCTTCCTACTGACAGATTCTGTTGGGGCAGTATGGGCCACCCACAATGGGTTCCCTTAGACCCATGAGCAGCATTGGGTGTCCCTTTCCTGTGCAGGGATGCCCTGTTTTCCAGGTATAGTCTGCCTTTTTCCCCAGCTCATCTGAAGTAGCACATTGTCTATCAGCTAACCAGATCCTCATGTCCTCAGGCAAAGTGCTAAGGCCTTGTTCCCTCACCAAAAGGTCTGCTAGCCCTTCAAAAGTGGTGACATGACATCCACTCACTCACCTATGAAAATAAGTGCTCAGTTCAGCAACATATTCAGACACACTTTCATCTGCCTTCCGTCTATGTTCACAAAATCTTTTCCTATAAGCTTCAGGTGTTAGCCTATAAAATTCTAGCAAACAATTCTTTACAGCAGTATAATCAAAAAAGTCATGATCAGATAGTTTAGAGAGCACAGTTGCAACTTTATCATGGAGTAAGGGGGTCAGGAACCGTACCCAGAGCCTGTGGTCAACATCATACTGTTTACATACCTTCTCAAACATATGAATGAAACTATCAAAATGATCCTCCTCTGTAAATTGTAGAAGAAATTTACTGACCTTTTCTGTTTCTGGGGTCTGGTTACTGCCTTCCCCATTACCTCCATGACTGTGGCGAAAAGTCAGCATTTCCTTTTCATGTTGCCTCTGCCTCTCCTTCTCCTCAGCTTCTATTTCCAAGTGCCTGGTTTCCAGATCAAGTATGTTTAGCTCCAGATGGATTTTTAAGTCCTCTATAGAAATGTTGAACTGTCCATTCTCTGAGTGTTGTGCATCTCCACAGCCAGTCTGATCATCCTCCTGGTTGCTATTTTTGGATGTAGCTGTGACCAAAGCTGCAATAATGTCTGCTTTAGTCAGGTTTCCATGCACCAGTTCTTTAGGCTGGCACATCTCAACCAAGTGGCTCCTTGTCAGCTTGCCATACTCCACTGCTGACATGCTTGCCTACTCTTCCTGACTAACTAAGCTAACAAAAGAAATAAAACAATTGTGATCTGATCTGAACTCTGCACATTCACTGTGTGGCTGATTTAGAGTACAAAAACACCTTTAGTGATCACTGTACACAAGCTACATGAATTCACTATCCACACTACTACAAGGCAATTAATATGTGATGTGGCTAACTCACCACTATCAAACAATTAATACTTGATGTGTGTATTCCACCACTGCCAAATAATTAATATGTGACACCCATGCACTGGCCCAGTAATCAATCTGCCTCAATCCTCACCACTAACACAAGTGAGGGGCATCCATACTGAGAGGATAACAAGCACACACAGTAAAGCATAATTTCCCTTAAGAGCACACAGAGATTACTGTCAGTCTGGGGCTGGTTTCTCCCTTTCTCTCCAGATCACAAATAAGACTCCCCACTGGCACAGCTATAGGGTCCAGATCTCAGTGTAGTGGTCAAGCTGAAACTTCCAGCACCCTCTCTGTCCAACCAGTGCTTCGTGTCCCTGCCCAAGTAGCTGACACATACACACTTTAAGATTTGATTTATATATAAACTCACAGAAACTCCTGAGGAAGGCTGGCACAGGTTCTCCAGCTATGCCCCTTTTCTGCCCAGACTATTAGGTAGCACCGACTGCCACCAACCATTACTATCAGCTACAATAAGACCCTTCCCAAAGGGTGACCAATTTCACTGTGTAATGTTATTATTATCCAATTAGTAAGTGCGGTGCACAGCAAGGCTATTGGAGTGCTTTGTACAGTATCCCCAAATATATGTAAGTACTCTAGAGCTCAAATTATCTCTGCACAAAACAGCCACAGTTGAAAGGTTTAAAAATATTTAATAATAAATAATAAAAACACAAGACAATACTCATCAAGTAAACACAGTGATAATAAAGAGTTCAAAAATCACAATATAATGCTTTAAATAATATTGTAGGAAAGTTTTACATAAATATAGAAAACAGATAGACTAATCTGGCTCTATTCTATCTATCTATCTGTAAGAGAAATACTAAGTTCTAAATAACTTTACTTACATACAGAGCAAGCAAGTGCTGGTGAGTGAATGTTCTTTCTAGATCCAAGATAAGATACAAAATGCTCAGTCTTTCTCTCTGAGAAAGTCTTAAATTGATAATACACAGTACTGCTGACTCATCTTAGATTTCATATTTTTTATCACTTCTCCTTTAGTTGCCAAGTTAACAGAAACTCAAAATTTACATTTCTTTGTAAGTTGCACCTGCCAGGAAACTGCAGCAATAAAAGACCCCTTTGCATGTGAAACCTAGTAATTATCTATGTCTTTGAACAATAGAAAGAATTTTGTAGCCCAGACATCTTGTCTCTGAGCTTGAGATCAAACCATCATAAAATGGTTGACTTATCAGCTTTCTTCCAACAGGGTGCAGTGTGGTTACATTTTTGAAGCTCAGAACATACACCATTTTCTTACATTTGTTACACAAGTCTGTGGATCATATTAATATTTACAAGGACATAGAATTATTTACAAAATTCTATCTAGCTAGGCTGGCAGCCTTCACAATTCTAACCCCTGGAGAACTCAAGCTAGTTTTTCAAGTGACCCTTGAGAAACGTTGCTTGAGAGGTTTAGGTCTATCTGGGTATACCTTACAGCCTTCCCTGTCTTGAGAGCCCATTTGTGTTGGCATTGCTAATCCCACTGCAGTGCTGTACTGACATACATGCTTGCAAGCCTAGGCACCACCTTAGCAACTTGCCATTTTGCTGGCTGGCTCGATGTAACCATGTTAGGGGATTATGATCTGTAACTACAGTGAATTTCCTTCCATAGAGATAAAGCTGAAGTTTCTGCAGTCCCCACAGTATGGCTAGGCATTCCTTTTCTACAGCTGCATAACATTCCTTCCTGGTTATGAGCCTATGTCTGAGGTAAACCACTGGGTGCTCTTCTCCCTCTGAATACATATAGCTAAGTACAGCCTCCACCCCATGGATTGAAACATCTGCCTGCACAACAAGTTATTTGCTGTAATCTGGACTGTCTAACACAGGGGGTCCTCCCAAAGCTTCCTTAAGCTTCTAAAATGCCTGCTCACATGCTGTGGTCCACACTACCTTATCTGGCCTGTTTTTCCTTGTCAGGTCTGTGAGGGGAGCAGCTATGGTACTATAACTGGGGATGAACTTTCTGTAGTACCCTGCTATCCCTAAAAATGTACTCACCTGTTTTTGGTAACAGGTGCAGGCCATGCCTGAATGGCTTCCCCTGTGGTAGGTTCTGGCCTGATCTTATCACTCTCCACTCTAGGTCTCAGGTAAGAGACCTCTGCCATACCCACCTGATATTCGCTGGGCTTAATGGTCAGTCCTGCCCTCTGTAGTCTGCCCAGCACCACCCTGACATGCTGAAGGTGCACTTGCCAGGAATGGCTATAGATGGCAATATCATCTAGGTAAGCAAAAATAAACCCTCCTGCTCCTGCTAGGATATGATCTACCAGCCTCTGAAAAGTCACTGGGGCATTTGTCATCCCAAAGGGCATCTTTGTGAACTCATACAAGCCAAAAGGAGTCACAAAGGTTGACCTCTCTCTCTAGCAGTGGGAGTCAAAAGCACCTGCCAGTAACCCTTGGTAAGATCAATGATGGTGAGATACTTAGCCCCACTAAGCTGCTCTAGGGCTTTATCTGTCCTATGCATGGGATAAGCATCCGACTCTGTGTGACTTTCTAATTTCCTGTAGTCCACACAGAACCTGGTGCTGCCATCCTTCTTTGGCACCAGCACCACTGAAGAGGCCCAGGGACTGTTGGACTCTTGAATTAGCCTTAGTTCCAACATTTCCTGTATCTCCTCCCTCAGAGTCTGTTTGACTGTCTCAGGCACCTTATAAGGGACCTGCCTAATAGGCCTTTGAGGTCCTGCATCCACCTGGTGCTTCACCAGGTGGGTGCACCATGGTTTACCAGTGAAAATGTCTCCAAACTCCTGTAACACTGCTCAGATTTCTCGATCCTGGGTAGAAGATAGCTGCTGGGACATTGCTACCCCCTCCACTGAGGTGTCAGTCTGAGCCTCACTGATGAGATCAGTCACCAGATCTCCCTCAATTTCCTCCTGCAATCCACAGAAAATACACAGCACAAGTGTCTCCCTATCATAGTAAGGTTTCATCATGTTAACCTGTTACAATTTGTTCCCCTGCCTCCTGTCTATCAGTTCTACCATGTAGTTAACATCAGTGACATTCCTTACCACCTTGTAGTGTCCCTCCCAAGCTGTCTGCAGCTTGTTGTGTCTGATAGGGATGAGAACCATTACCTGCTGCCCTACAGCATACTCTTTAGTGTGAGTATTCTTGTCATACCAGACCTTTTTCTGCTTTTGGGCTTCTGCCAGGTTCTCCTAGGCCAAGCCCATGAGTACCCTGAGGCTTGTCCTAAGGTTTAGGATATGTGCCACAAGAGACTCCTGGTGAGATTTGAACTCACCCTCCCACTCATCACGAATTAAGTCTAGAGGCCCCTTCACCCTATGGCCATTCAACAACTCAAAGCATGAAAAAAATATGGATTCCTGGGGCACCTAGCTGTAAGAAAACAACAGATGGGGCAAATATTTGTCCGAATCCCTCTTAAACTGGTCTGCAAATGCCCATAGCATGGACTTGAGTGTACAATTTAATCTCTCAACAAGACCATTAGTCTGTGGATGGTAGAATGTGGTCTTTAGGTGCTTCACCCCACAGTACTTCCACAGACAAGTCAGCAGGTCTGACATGAAATTGGCACTTCTGTCAGTACTATTTCTTTTGGGAAACCTACCCTGCTAAAAATTGCTAATGAAGCATTTGTCACCTTTTCCACCTCAATGGAGGACAAAGCCATTGCCTCAGGGTATGTTGTAGCATAAAATGCTACTGCTAGTATATACTTTTTCCCTGTGGAATTTGGGGTATTCAGAAGCCCCACAATATCCATAGCTACCCTCTGAAATGGCTCCTCAATCACAGGCAAAGGCATCAAAGGAGCTTTCACCTTGTGTCCTGCCTTGACTACCTTTTCACACTACTCACAGTGCAGTACCCTGTTACATCTCTGGAAATCCCAGGTCAATAGAAGTTCTGCATAATACATCTCTTTGTATGTATTATGCCTATATGACATGCAAAGGGAATATCATGGGCTATGGCTAGAAGTGCCAGACTGTAGGCTCTAGGCACTACCAACTGTTGCATCCTCTCACCTTCTAGCCCTCCCTCAGGGGCCCACTCTCTATACAGTAACCATTTGTCCCAGTATACGGATTCCCCCTTCCCTTGAGAATCAGGTGCCTCACTAGCTACCTGCCTCAGGCCTTGTAATTTAGGATCAGAGAGCTGAGCCTGTCTCAACTCTCTCTGTGTAACCCTCCCCAGCTCTCCTTCCATAGGAAGTCTGGTATCCTCTGAGAGTGGTGCCTCAGTGTTAGTCTGGGTACTACTTCTCACTTCTGCCCTTGCAGTTACTCTGTTCAAGGGAATGTCAGTATCCACAAGCAGCTGTGGTTCACCTTTAGTCTCACTTCTACAGGGTAGATCCCTCCGTGAAGTAACCATCTCACCAGTCTTGGCTGCATATGCGGGCTGACTGGGTCTCCCCCAGGCTACCAAACCCACATGCTTATTTCCAAGCCTGACTGCATGTTACTGCATGAACACATGGTACTGCATTATCAAAAATCATTCCTTATCTGGACATCTGCAGGATGGTAGTTTGGTACCTCTGTTGTCTTAAGGCAACTACTATTGGCATTTTGTCCTTCCCACTTACTGGCTCCCTCACCTTTTTTTCCCCACCTTGCCTCCCGTGGACATCTATATGCCACATGGTTCCACTGGTTGCATTCAAGACGTTTAACCCTAGGTCCTGGACATGTACCTGGACTAGTGGCTTCCCTTCCTACTGACAGATTCTGTTGGGGCAGTATGGGCCACCCACAATGGGTTCCCTTAGACCCATGAGCAGCAGTGGGTGTCCCTTTCCTGTGCAGGGATGCCCTGTTTTCCAGGTATAGTCTGCCTTCTTCCTCAACTCATCTGAAGTAGCACATTGTCTATCAGCTAACCAGATCCTCATGACCTCAGGCAAAGTGCTAAGGCCTTGTTCCCTCACCAAAAGGTCTGCTAGCCCTTCAGAAGTGGTGACATGACATCCACTCACTCACCTATGAAAATAAGTGCTCAGTTCAGCAACATATTCAGGCACACTTTCATCTGCCTTCCGTCTATGTTCACAAAATCTTTTCCTATAAGCTTCAGGTGTTAGCCTATAAAATTCTAGCAAACAATTCTTTACAGCAGTATAATCAAAAAAGTCATGATCAGATAGTTTAGAGAGCACAGTTGCAACTTTATCATGGAGTAAGGGGGTCAGGAACCGTTCCCAGAGCCTGTGGTCAACATCATACTCTTTACATACCTTCTCAAACATATGAATGAAACTATCAAAATGATCCTCCTCTGTAAATTGTAGAAGAAATTTACTGACCTTTTCTGTTTCTGGGGTCTGGTTACTGCCTTCCCCATTACCTCCATGACTGTGGCGAAAAGTCAGCATTTCCTTTTCATGTTGCCTCTGCCTCTCCTTCTCCTCAGCTTCTATTTCCAAGTGCCTGGTTTCCAGATCAAGTATGTTTAGCTCCAGATGGATTTTTAAGTCCTCTGTAGAAATGTTGAACTGTCCATTCTCTGAGTGTTGTACATCTCCACAGCCAGTCTGATCATCCTCCTGGTTGCTATTTTTGGATGTAGCTGTGACCAAAGCTGCAATAATGTCTGCTTTAGTCAGGTTTCCATGCACCAGTTCTTTAGGCTGGCACATCTCAACCAAGTGGCTCCTTGTCAGCTTGCCATACTCCACTGCTGACATGCTTGCCTACTCTTCCTGACTAACTAAGCTAATGAAAGAAATAAAACATTTGCCATATGAACTCTGAACATTCACTGTGTGGCTGATTTAGAGTACAAAAACACCTTCAGTGATCACTGTACACAAGCTACATGAATTCACTATCCACACTACTACAAGGCAATTAATATGTGATGTGGCTAACTCACCACTATCAAACAATTAATACTTGATGTGTGTATCCCACCACTGCCAAATAATTAATATGTGACACCCATGCACTGGCCCAGTAATCAATCTGCCTCAATCCTCACCACTAACACAAGTGAGGGGCATCCATACTGAGAGGATAACAAGCACACACAGTAAAGTATAATTTCCCTTAAGAGCACACAGAGATCACAGTCAGTCTGGGGCTGGTTTCTCCCTTTCTCTCCAGATCACCAATAAGACTCCCCACTGGCACAGCTATAGGGTCCAGATCTCAGTGTAGTGGTCAAGCTAAAACCTCCAGCACCCTCTCTGTCCAACCAGTGCTTCGTGTCCCTGCCCAAGTAGCTGACGCATACACACTTTAAGATTTGATTTATATATAAACTCACAGACACTCCTGAGGAAGGTTGGCACAGGTTCTCCAGCTATGCCCCCTTTCTGCCCAGACTATTAGGTAGTACCAACTGCCACCAACCAGTACTATCAGCTACAATAAGACCATTCCCCAAGGGTGACCAATTTCACTGTGTAATGTTATTATTATCCATTTAGTAAGTGTGGTGAACAGAAAGGCTATTGGAGTGCTTTGTACAGTATCCCCAAATACATGCAAGTACTCTAGAGCTTAAGTTATCTCTACACAAAACAGCCCCAGTTGAAATGTTTAAAAATATTTAATAATAAATAATAAAAACACAAGACAATACTCATCAAGTCAACACAGTGATAATAAAGAGTTCAGAATTCACAGGAAAATGCTTTAAAACAATATTGTAGGATGTTGTGTCTTTCGGCTTAGGGGTCGCCACAGCAGAACTCCGGTCCGCTAATGTTTGGTAGTGGATTTTTACATGCCGAGTTATCAGCCCTGATGCACAACCTTCAACGAAGGCATGCTCATTCAAGCATGCCTCCACACAGAAGACGCTCTAGCTGAGAATCGAACGGGACAACGTCTTGCTGTGAGGCGACAACGCTACCGCAGCACCACTACCGCAGGTTTAAAACAATATTGTAGGATAGTTTTACATAAATATAGAAACCAGATAGACTAATCTGGCTCTATTCTATATGTCTCTAAGAGAAATACTAAGTTTTAAATAACTTTACTTACATACAGGGCAAGTATGTGCTGGTGAGTGAATGCTCTTACTAGATTCAAGACAAGACACAAAATGCTCAGTCTTTCTCTCTGAGTAAGTCTTAAATTGATAATACACAGTACTGCTGACTCATCTCAGATTTCATCATTTTCATCACTTCTCCTTTAGTCGCCAGACTAACAGAGACTCAACATTTACATTTCTTTGTAAGTTGCACCTGCCAAAAAACCACAGCAATAAAATACCTTTTTACATGTCAAACCTAGTAATTATCTATGTCTTAGAACAAGAGAAAGAATTTTGTAGCCCAGACATCCTGTCTCAGAGCTTGAGATCAAACAGTCATAAAATGGTTGACTTATCAGCTTTCTTCCAGCAGGGTGCACTGTGGTTGCATCTTTGAAGCTGAGAACATACACAGTTTTCTTACATTTTTTACACAAGCATGTGGATCATATTAATATTTACAAGAACATAGAATTGTTTACAAAATTCTATCTCGCTAGGCTGGCAGCCTTCACATACACATATAGGAATTTTTTTTCTGTAAAAAGACCCCCCCCCAAAAAAAAGGTAATACTGCTAATATATTATGTGAAGCATGTATAAATGATATTTAGGTGTAACACTCCAAAAAGGAACCTAAGGCAATGCACAGCAGCAGTATTAATTGTAAGTCATATAAAGAAAGATGCTTATTTGCTGAATGACTTTTATACGACGTGTAATTGTGACTGTATTCCTTTAAAAAATGTACGTGACAAAGCATTTTTAGTTACAGCAAACATGAAAATAACAATATCTGGTTTGATGCCCCTGCTGGGTAACTATGTTTGGTTAAGGTGATGCCACACCCCAGAGGGAACCTGTGAAACACAGTCCTTACCATATGTTCTTCATTCTGGTTTTGATACTTCCAATGATGACAACAACCCTAAAGGCAAAGCCACATTCTGAGCTGCTCAGATAAGGACACCAAACTTATGGTCTACCTTCTTACTGAGTCATGCCTGAATAACATCCAAGCATGCTTGAGAGGCAGTGAGTAGAAAAATATAGACATCTGGCAGGATTAGGGTGACCACCTTTCATTCCTGACAGGTGATCACCCACTTAAACCAGCAGTGCCAGCACAGGTATGATAACCTACAGAAGCATAGGCCTAAGTAGCTGACTAAGTGGGTTGACCGGGTAAAAGTGAGAAGGCCAGAGTTCTATAGTAAGTATAACTTTTTTTTCTCATTTTTTTTGGTCATGTCAAACATAGGTTTAAAAAATAAACTATATTAGTGTTGTATTATTGAAGGTATTTGCTAAAAATATGTGTAACTGTAACTATATTTAATGTTATTATAATAATGCAAAAAAGCATAAAAATAGCTGTACACAGAACTGCATCTGTATACAAATATAGTAAATGTTTGTGTGATCACATAATTAACTGCATATATACAGATGTAATATATGTATGAGTAAAATAATATTTCTATGTCTGCATATATATGTCTGTAAATTGCAGATATACATCTGCATGAGTACACTTAGGGCTATTTTTCATGTGTATGATGTACATATTTATAGACAAACCAAATATATATATATATATATATATATATATATATATATATTTTTACATTGCCATATAATTTAGTTTGGTATTACCTTATGTTAGGTAGCAAAGTTAATGCAGATAATTTCTGTAAAGAAAGAATTTTGTTTGTGTAAGCCATTTATTATTATAATAACTGAGTGAATGACTATCACATGGTTTAATATTACTTCTGTAAACATTTTTAAACACTATCCTTATATACTTACAGTTATTAGGCAGAAAACTATCAAACCCATTATTCTATCAAAGTATACTTTCAGCAAAGGAAATGAACATTTCCTTGAATGTCTACATCTCTCTCTCTCTCTCTCTCTGTGTGTGTGTGTGTGTGTGTGTGTGTGTGTGTGTGTGTGTGTGTGTATGTGTGTGTTTGTGTAAATCATGCACACCTTCTGCATAAACACAATTTGTGGACTGTTGCATGCAAGTATAACATTTTAAAACACTATTCCACCAAAACAGACAAGGTGTTCACTCATATAAAAGTGTGACAATTTACTGTAACTTGCAATAAAGGGTAATAAGTGAGTACAACAGTGAATGAAGTGCCTTGCATATTAGCAATAGCTATATCAGTAATGTTAAGGAAAAAAGAGGTAAAATACAGGTAAACAAAAATTGTCTTTTCTCTTGTCTTGCCAACCAGTGAGGGGCTCAACCAGTGTAGGAGAATCACTAGAGTGTTTAAAGCTGCTGGTAGGCATGAATAAAGTAGTAAAATGTATTATGTGTTTAACTGATTACATTAATATATATAAAGAAGTTATTTATAAATTAATACATTTATAAATTATGGTAACTGAAGACCACAGTGCATTCAATAAGGTACTGCAAACAAGTGAAAAAGATAAGTCAATATATGAGTGCAGTATTCTGTCTTTAACTAATTTTATAAGATGAAAATATTTATAAATGGTAATTTCAGTACAATATTACAAACAAATGCATATCAGGCACAGCTATGATCATTTACATTAGTACAGTAGACTGTAAAATGTAACACAAAACATGATAGCAATAAGTCTTTTTTCCCAGGTATGCATAAGAACTTTTGACACTGGAAAAATATCTTTCAGTGCAGCCAGTATATAAGACTGCCACTAGGTAACTGCTAAAAACATCTGTACCACTGAATTTGCAGCTAGTGCTACTAATAAAGAAAAAGGACACATCATAAGTTAAGGTACTTCAGGCTTGTTAAAGGCATTTACTTTAATACACATCTCTCTTGCCCATGAGCAACTTATTCTGGATTTAATATATGGCTTTCATACCCATGAGTAACTTTTTAAAACTTTCTGTGCTCCATTGTTCAGTTTGAGTTACTTACATTATTTTAGCAAAACAACTCACACTGCTGTCTAAACCTTCCCATACTTCCATTGTTAATGATTGTTTTTCTTTGGCTAATTCCTCCATCTGTGAGTGGTTCTAACCTGGACTCTTCACCCTCACTATACTAGGGCTGACTATGCTCCCCTACCCTCCCCAATTTCCACCCAACCCGCCTTATCTAACTTCATACTGAAAATATCCCCTCCATTTCCTCATTCCTATCCCCACCTCTTCCTACTAGCCTTAACAATCCCTGCTACTACCTCATTATCCAGTAGCATTTGCACAAACCCTTTGCAAATTTTATATCACCATTTCTCTACACTTATTCTTCTCTACCTCCTCATTTAATTTACTCTTCTCTAGTGTTCTAACTTTACAGTCTACACTTTTATTCTCCATTTCCCCCTTCTATAATATTCACTTCTTCCCCCAGTAAGTCCTTATTCAATATTACCCTTGCTTTCATAATAATGACAGAAACCATAATACCCACAAACCATTCATTATACACATCACCCACTTAATCATTCTCCTAATGATTTCTTTAATTTCATAATTTCACCCCACCACACCGCAGTATATTCTACATTTCTCTAACTGACAAACTCTATTAAAATCCTAAACCTTTTCTGTCTCCATAATAATGGACCACCCTGCCTGGAATCTCCAGAAAGCAATTTCTATTCTCATTTATTTTTCCCCTCATCTTCCTCCCTTCCCCTTTAAAATATTTTGCTTTTTATTGAAATATTATCTCCCTTTAAGTATTCTGTAGTCCTCTCCACCATGTTATCTTTTTGCATCTTCACATCTCTACTATTCATTTTATGACAAATTACTACATACAATGGTACACTTACACTTTATACATACTCTCACACACTACCAGCCACCCTACCTATACTCAGGGTAAATCCTCCTTCGTATCTATTTCCTCATATTTAGTTAATGTCCAACCCATTTACCTTTTTAAATACAAAGCATCTAAACATTCAATTCACTTTGACATAAACTGGAGATAAAGTCATATCTTTTGTATAAAAAAAACCTAACTAATCCTAATACTCTTTTCTATAATATCAGTCATTGAGGTGCCATGTATCTCTGGCCTGGCCCTTCACCCTCATTTATTCCAGCATCCTCTGCCCCTAACTCCTGTATAACAGCCACAGAAATGTTCCTTACTTCCATTAACATTTCTAGTATTATAAACAAAGTTACAAACCTACAAGCATGGTTTCTTCAATATGCAGTAGATATCACTTTCATTACTGAAACATGGCTAAACCCCCCATATAAAATATTCCAAAATTCTATCCCATAGCTACAATATAATTCAATGTGACAGACTAAACAAAAAAGGAGAGGCATTACAATTGTGTATAATAACTAAGTTTCTCACCTCTCCAAACTAATACACCAATGTTTCAAAATGCAGAATGTTGTATCTTTTTCTCATTGTTAGTAAACATATGAAGCTTTGTATGGTTGCTCTCTAAATACCACCGGGTAATAATATTAGCTTATTAGAATAATTATTTGCTGGATAACTACAGATATTACTATTGAAACAATTATTTAGGCAACATTAACACTGACTGGTTATCTGCAACATCTAATGCTCTAACTACTAGTCTTAACTTGTATGGTTTCAAACAGCTGATCTCTTCCCCTACTTGACAAAGGGAATCATAAAAATTATGTCCTTGATTGGATACCAGTCTCTGAACCAATAGAGAAATTACACATCAGCTGAAAAGACAGCAATACAGAACTACCTGAAATATTTCTAACGTTCATCCTATTACCCTCAATAATCTACTAAAATTCATTAACTGGTCTCCACTCAAAACCCTACACCTAGACTAAGCTGTCAACAAATTCAACAACATACCCATGAATAATTTAAATACCATTGACACTACTAGAAATAACAGAATAAAAAATAAACCCCTGGTTGTCTTATACAAGAAGTTTCATGCAAAAATGTGTCAAAGCATGGAAACACAAAGACAATACCACTCAAACCTTACATCTATACAAAGAGTTGCACATCCTCACCAAGAAGCAAATTCATCTAGATAAACAAGTTATTACTCTGACCTACAAGATAATCATGAAAACATCCAAAGAAATTCTAGAGCTCTATTAAGAAAATGTTTCAACCTGGCTCTCCTTCCTAATCAAACCCCTATCTGGACTTATCCCCCTCAGAAACAGCTACCAAATTTAACACATTGTTCATTGATATCATAGCCTCTCTTACCTCTAGCTCTCCACAACCATTTAACCTACGTATTAGTCCTGACATCCATGCCTTCAATCTCCAACCTGTCTTGACACCATATGTTAAAGTTACTAAAGAAACTTAAACCCTGTTATTTTTCTGCTGATAATCTCCCTGCTGAGTACATTAAGCTCACTGCACACTCTATAGCAAAGACAGTCTCAATTCTCATTAACTGATCTATTCAAGATGTCCATCTCCCTACCTTGTGGAAAAAATCTTCAGTATTCCCACCTTAAAGGAGGTAATCCTGTGAAATATCCAACTTTAGGTCAATTGCCATCTTGTTCGCCCTTTCTAAGATCCTGGAAAAGTGTATTCATACGTAACTGCTTCAGTACCTTTTACAAAATGATCTCCTAACCCCAGCACAACATGGTTTCTGACCAGGTCATAGCACAACTACAGCTCTTCTCAACTTTTCTGACACCATTAGTAAGGTTAGAAACAAAATAAAGGTTATCTCTTCTGTTTTTCTAAATCTCTCAAAAGTCTTTGACACAGTGACATGAGAAACTTCTGACTCAAATGTCCTCTCAGGGTCTTTCCAAACCAACTCTTCTATGGTTTGCAAACTACCAGTTTTAAGGATCATATCAAGGCTCTATTTTCCTTCCACTGTTCTTTAACATTTTCATCAATAACCTATATATCTCCTTTCAGCAAGTTTGCCTTATTCAGAATGCAGATGACTCAACTCTCATCTCCTCATCTGACAGCCCACTACAACTACAATACATTATACAAAATGCCTTCACTTAGTCAGACTGTGGCTACATCAAAACCAGCTTTTATTTAATCCAAAAAAGACTAGTCCCATGTCAGTGCTAAAAGTAACTTTTAAACAAATACAGCTATTAAAGTAGTTACTGCTGTCAAATTGCCAGGAGTCACCATAGATGACAACTTAAAGTTTGATCTTCACATACAAAACTACATAAAAATAACTCATCAAAATCTAGATCTACTATACAGTGCAAAAAAGTCCTTACTCCTTTTAGTTGAATTACCCTAGCTAACACTTAAGTTGTACCCTCTCTTCTCTATGACTCACCTATTTTGACCAGATTTTTCTTGAATCACAACTAGAGCAATGCTATAATAAGATATCTAAATTTGCAGCTAACCTGCCACATAAAGCTAATCACTGCTCTGCATAAGATGCTCTCAGCTGGCTAGAATGCCCACATCAGCTAACCCATGTGCACCTTCTTCTAACATATAAAATACTACATAACCCCTCTACCTACCCTTCTATCTCCCTAGTACTTCATCACTATCTCACAAATCTCCTTCTGTGCTCTCATGAAAAAAAAAAACTGCTTGAAACCTAAACTTAAAAAAAGTATGAGGCAAATTTTATACTCACACTGCTTATCCAAACCATGGAACTCTGTCTCAAATTCAATCCTTGTACTTCAGTCCTCTCTCAAATAATTTCTCACTAACTCATGGCTGTGCCCATGCACTCCACCTTTATGATCTATATTAACAAATACTTAAAATTCTCACTGACCTAACCTGTCATTATCCTATCTGTTTATACCTTTAAACACTTGCCATCTGACCACTCTTAGGGTGGACGCTTACCTTTTTATTTTTATTTCCTAGTATAGTAGAATATACTTCTAATATTTTGTATATGCTGATTGTCATATTTACTCTTCATTTTTTTAATCTATTTTTATTTTTACATCGCTGGTGTCGTCTCGTACTTTATTGTAGCCTACGCATTCTACTATCAAACTGTATGTATACATGCTTTTTTAATTACATTTCTGTAGTGTTTTATTTGATGTTGTTTAAACTTTCTGGAGATTTTCACCCCTGGCCTCCACTGAAAATGGGTACTTATTACCCAGTCCGACTTTCCCAGTAAACAAATGCCAATAAATCAATAAATAAATAAACAAACAAACCTCATTTCATCTCAAGTATGCATGAGCACTTCTGATATCATTCTTCCAACATACACATAAGCACTTCTCAAATCAGTATTCCCATGTATGCAGAAACATTTCCCGTAACTTCTGTTTTACTTTAATAAAAATGTATAAAAACAAAATTGTTTAAACTAAGAAATTGAATGCTGTGTAGCATTATGTGTGGATTTATTGTGCGTTATTTTCCTTTTTGTCTCTCTCCCCCCCCCTCTGTTTTTCTTATTTTAATTATGCATTAATTTCTCCTTTTTTATTTTCTTTCTCTCCCGTTTACGTTCCTTTTTTTTTTTTTTTACAGATCCAAATTCCTAAGGGGCATCCCAGATGTGTACCTTACAGGTTAGGGAGAATTCACCCTCTGCCCATAAAGCTATGTCCTCACAGGGCTGGGTCAGGGACTTGGTTGAAGACAGGCTGATAGGTTGCATATAGATAGATTCAGCCAATAAAGGCCTGAATTCACTGGGTTGAACACTTGCTGGCAGTTGTCCTTTCCACAGTGCCACCACTTTCCCCTACCTCATTGACATCAGGGTCCTCCACTGAGACATCATCTGGCAGTGGAAACATTTGAGGCTCTGTGGACTGGTGACTCTTGCTTGCACCACTAATCATCACCTCTTCTTCTCTGGTGACTCTTCCTGGCACCCCATGTCATTACCTCTTCTTCCACAGTGAATATTGCTGGCACCCCTCATCATTCTTCCCTGGTGACTCTTGCTGGCACCACTTGTCATCACCTCTTCTTCCCTTATCCTTTCTGCTACATCCTCTTATCTACTTCCCACCCACACTACCATGTTATATATAACATTTTTGAAAAAATGGGTGGAAGTCTATTACCCACCAAAAACATATTGCCCCTCCTCTCCCACTTCCTCCAGCACAGCGCTCTTGATGTGTTCCTTTTGTGTCTCCCTCTTTGTTGTGTCTCCCTTTTTCAATCTTTCAATCTTTCTTTATCTCCCCCTTTTCACACTTTAAACAAACCAAAAGGGTGTCCATATAAGGATAACCTTATGAAATACATTTTAACACCTTTATTTTTTTAAAAAATAATAATAAAAGTTGTGCAGTCCACCACTTGCCTTAAGTGTTTCAAGTGTGACTGTGCATAGCTGCATCCCTCCACAATATCTGACATACAAAGTCATTTGAAAGCTATGGCTTTTACATAGTGATTCGTATGTACTTAACACTTTACTTTAGGTGCTGTGCTGGTTGAACATTAAAGTAGCTGTTTGTGACTACCTTTTTGCATTTTGGACTTTATCTGGTGTTGTTTCCGTGTTTGCAGTAAGACTTTACTTTAGGTGCTTTATACTTTTGCTATAAGTGAGTGCATTTTTTAAAATGCCTTTACTTGTCCTAATTCAGCACAAATAACCTACACTTAGCTTATTTACATGTACATGTATTGCCACTCTTCACAGACAACTGCTATGCAACAATAAAATCCTGGACTATGAATACCACGCTAAGACTCACTGACCAAATAACTTGAATGAGGTAATTTAATGATATAAAAATGTTGTAGATGGTTGGAAGAACAAAACATATGTTGCTTTGTTCTTTCATTTATTTTATATACTATATAAGGCATCCTTTGGGACTACTTTAGGTATTTTACTAGGTTTACCTTTAAAATGTCGACTGTACAAAGTCGAACGACTGCACCACCAAAACATTTCCACAAAACCCATACCGCTGAAATGTCACAAACTCGAAAAAACATAGAACGTCGACATTTCTGACTGTGCCACAGCTACAAACAAGCGCTAACATGGGTCAAAAAGGGGGATGAGATTTTGCGCTTGGGAACATCAGCACTTAACGTTTTGACTGGGTGGAGTTCTGAGTTCATGGAAGCGGGTTCGACATTCCGACTGTCAACATTTTAAAGGTAAACCATTTAACTATGAATATAAAGTTATCTTTGAAACATTGTCTGGAATAAAGATATTTAAATAGACGGAATGCAATGTAACAAATATTGACAGATACAGAGAGAGACAGAGAGCATTCAATGGCCATGTTTCGATATGCATGCAACAATGAATCTAATGGTTTATTTAGAAAGTAGTGATGTACAGGGATTTAAATTCAGTTAGCTTTGTTTGTGGCAGAAAGTTACATAAAACATATTTGACTATAGTTTTACAAAGCTAAGGCATCTGTGTATACTATATGTAATTTATTAAAAATGTATCTCTCTTTCTGCATGTATGTGCGTGTGTGTGTGTGTGTGTGTGTGTGTGTGTGTGTGTGTGTGTGTGTGAGTGTATACATATATATATATATATATATATATATATATATATATATATATATATATATATACATACATACATACATACACAGTATATATATATATATATATATATATATATATATATATATATATATATATATATATATATATGGATTCACTTCAGACGATCGAGTTTCCAAAATCTTGAAACTCACATGATTGAGACCATATGTTCGAGTTTTCAGAAACTCGAACATCAGAAGTGAACATTTATTTATTTATTTACATTTGTTTACTGGGAAATTCTGACTGGATGCAGGTCCTTTTTCAGCAGATGCCCGGGGAGAAAAGCTCCACATCATGTACATGATAGAGATGCAAAGTTGCAGCACTAGTAAACAACATTACAGGTTGTTGGCTTTAATACAATAACAAGATATAGATTATCAACAGTATATAGAGAAAATGTTGCAAGTTAAGATAGTTTATTGTCATTTATAATATTAGTAACAAAGTTGTCAGACAAGATGTTAAAGTATGTAAAGACAACTAGCTATTTCTGACTGTGCTTAGTAGTGTCGGTAGTATAGCTGGGTTAAGAGTCTAGATGGGGTAGAGGTAAAGGTGGGGGTGTTAGTCTGGATTAGAACAAGGACAAAGCCAGTGCAAATTTAAGTGGAATTTGAGTGTAGTCTTGAAAAGGCTGCTGGAAGGTAGAATAGTTTTAGAGGGTGGAAGATTGTTCCAAAGTTTAGATATGGTACATGAAAATATGGCTTCTGCTGCTGGGTTTTTGGGTTTGATAACAGTGAGTTGATTTTTGTTGCTTGATATTAGGGGCCTAGTGGAGTGATAAGGTTGGAGAAGGGTTTGAAGGGAAGGGCTGTTAAGGGGGTGGTTAATACGTTTATGAATGAGGGTGAGTTGATTAAAGTGAAGGATTTGTGGGAGTTCTAGCCAGTTTAGTTCTTTAAGGGAGATACAATGATGGCTGCAGTAGAAGGTTCCAGTGGCAAATTTAGCAATTTTGTTGTAACAAGCATCCAGCTTGTGTAGGTCTGTCTGTCTAAGGTTGGTAAGTATGGGGGATGCATAGAGTAGGGTGGAGATTAGCTAGGAATTGGCTATGGAGATCCTAGCCACCTTGGTTAGGAATTGGTGGCTTTGATATAATGCACTGAGTTTCTTGTGAACTTTTTTTATTGTGAGAGATATGTGGGTGTCAAATCTGAGTTTGTTGTCTATTTCCACACCAAGTAATTTATATAAAATAAATATATAAAAATATAAAAATAATACATAAAATAAAAAAAAAACACATTTAAAGACATTTTTGCAGGGGGGCACCCTCACACCCCTTACTTAAATATACTAAGTCTGAGATTGTGCTACATTGGGAAAAAGGGAAATCTCCCATTCCGCACTTCTGCAGACACTGCAGAACAAGAGATTTCC
This sequence comes from Protopterus annectens, assembly GCF_019279795.1. Classification (NCBI taxonomy): domain Eukaryota; kingdom Metazoa; phylum Chordata; order Ceratodontiformes; family Protopteridae; genus Protopterus; species Protopterus annectens. The sequence goes on along the minus strand of NC_056746.1, from coordinate 445,135,485 downwards.
CTGTTCCCACATATATATATATATATATATATATATATATATATATATAGGTTCATAGGTTCATAGGTAAGTACTAGGCTATCTGCCTGAGGGCATCTATAAGCCTAGCCAGAATGTGTTGGCTTTCGCCGCCCCCTTAGATTAGTTCCCTGTGCCTCTGTCCAGCAAAGCCATTAGTTCCCTGTGCCTCTGTCCAGCACAGCCACTACAGTGATCCCCAGGGTAAATTTTCTGTTTCCCACCCACTCGTCAAGGTTTCTCTTGAAGAGTGATGGTGAGGGGCTCTGCCTAATGTAGATTGGAATCCTGTTCCAAAGCATGGGGAGTCTCTGGGACAGGAATCTATCCCTCCAGCATGCCCTATTTATCATTGTGGTGAGGTTTAGATCCCTAGAGCATGTGGCTTTTGGGGATTTGTTTTTCTTTAGGTGGAGCATGTCCATCAATTCTGGGTTGGACATGGCCTTGTATGTCAGGCAGAGATCACCTCTGAGTAAGCGGTATGCGACCAAGTACATCTGGAGTTTCTTCAGTCGGGCTGCATAGGGCATCTGTTTGAAGCCAGTAATCCTCTTGGTGAGGTACTTCTGTGCTCTTTCCAGCTGTTGCAGGTGTCTTGTAAGGCACATTCCAAATGGGCCGTTGTTCTCTATGATGGGTCTGATGAGTGATGAGTAGAGGGGCACAATAACCTCTTTTGTTCTAGATGCAAACCCTTTTGTGACTAGGTGGGCCACATGGAAGGATTTTCTAACCACCTTGGCAATATGATTATCAAAGGAGAGATTACTATCTAATTGGGTCCCCAGATCCCTTATTACATTTTCTGTATTTAGTGGACTACCATGTATGTGGTAGTTCACGGGTACTTTGTTTTTTCCAAAGGGGATGACTATGCACATTTTGGCATTTAGCTTGAGGCCATGAGTTTGACACCAGGTATCCATCTCAGTGAGACCCTTCTGGAGGATGTCTGTATCAGCCAAAGAGTCAATTATGGCCCCCAGTTTGCAGTCATCTGTGGACTTGGTCAGCCATAGTCCTCGTGTGCTTGCCTGTACCTCTGAGAAGTATATACCGAACATGAAGGGTCCCAGGACTGAGCCCTGGGGGACGCCACTTGTAACCGGTTTAGAGTCAGACCTAGAGCCTGCAACTCTCACCATGTTGGTTCTATCTGTGAGCCAATTGGCAACCCATCTCATGACATAGGGGTTTATGTTCAGGCTGGTGAGCTTGTCTATTATACCAGAATGGGGAATGGTGTTGAAAGCCTTTGCAAGGTCTAGGTAGGCTGTGTGGACCTCCTTTCCCTCATCTACAGCCTTGGTAACTGTCTCAAAGAAGTCCACCAGGTTTAGGAGGCATGATCTGCCCTTAACAAAGTCAAACTGGGTAGGGTCCAATGTTTGGAGGTTCCTAATGTCTCTGTTAATGAGTTCCATGATGACGCGCTCCATAGCCTTGCAGACCAGGTTAGTCAGGGTTATAGGGTGATAGTTCCCGGGGTCCGTTGTGGCTCCACCTTTGCGGAGCATGATAACTGTTGCTGTGCACCACTCTATTGGTATGTAGCCTGTAGAGAGGATGAGTTTGAACAGTGTGTTTAGGTGAGGGGTTAGTTCATTTTGGAGCTCATGTACGACACAGCCTGGGACACCGTCCAGTTCCATTGAAGCTGTGTTTTTGGCTTTGGATAGGGCTGTTTTAACCTGTGTGTCAGTGATTGCCAGGGCTCTACATTCTTCTGGTATGGTTATGGGTCCTTTTTGGGGTGAGAGGGGGGTGAAGTTTGCACTAAATGTGTCTTCCAGAATGTTGGCAATATCAGTCAGTTCACTGTATTTTGTGCCATTCTGCACTAACGCAGAGCAGATCTGAGAGTTTCCATTTAGGTTCTTGGCATAGCTGAAGAATGCTTTGTGGTTATCTTTGGAGTCCTTAGCAATTTTTCTTTCAAAGCTAGCCTTTGTTGATTTTATGAGGGATTGTAGTTTCTTGCTGATACTGATCAGGGATGTCTTTCCTTCTTGGGATTTTACTCTTTTCTGTACTAGTTTCCTCCTTCTGTTGTATAGCTTGTTTATGGCAGGGGTCCACCAGACTGGTTTCCTTTTCTTTGAGAAGTGAGTCTTGGTTTTGCTTGGGATAACATGATACATGCATTCTTGCAGATGCTTATAGAATGCCTTTGTAAGGGATTCAGCAGCTTGGACAGCATTGTCCTTAAGCATGGGGGCTGTAAACCTGTCCACCTCTGTCTTGAGTAATGTGAAGTTTGCTTTTTAAAAGTTTTTCACGGTGGTTTCCTTGACTGGGGGTGGGGGTGGAATGTGGATATCCAGAGTGATTAATCTATGGTCTGATCTAACCAGCAAGGGATTGACCTCTGGTGTGGAACACCGGTCACCCATGTTGGTGATGATCAGGTCCAATATGTTATCAGCTCTGGTGGGGGTGTTGACCAGTTCATCCAGGGCATTTGAGTTTATAAATTCTAGGAAGCATTGGGCAAGGGAGTTAGTACTTGAGTAGTTCTCCCAGTTAATGTTTGGGTAATTGAAATCACCCAATATTGGGGGTTTTGGTAGGACCTTCATATTTTCCAGTGTCTCCAGAAATGTGGAATGAGGGTCCTGGGTCATGGTGGATAATCTAGAGCAGCTACAATTTGAATTGCAGTTTTGCCCGTTGTTAGTTACACATGGATGATCTCTGAGGCATCGTGCTGCACCACTAACCTGGAGGTGTGGGTATCCTTGATGAATATGGATACCCCCCCACCTTTTGTGTTTCGGTCTGGGTTCTGTGGCCGAAAAGTATGGTATAAGTTATAGTGTGGTAGTGCTGGGGTGCTCTCTGGAGCCTTAAACCAGGTTTCTGTTACTGCACAGATATCGATGTTCTCCATACTGAGGAGTGCCTATATATATATATATATATATATATATATATATATATATATATATATATATATATATATATATATATATGTATGTATGTATATGTCAATCAGATATATTTTTCTATAAAAGGAAGTCTCCTAAGAGCTATTCTTTGGGGAAAATCATTGGCAGAAAACTGTCACCTATCCATAATCCATTTTCTGACACACAAGTCATTGCACAAACAAGAAGTTTATTCTTAAAGATGGTACTGTTTGATGAAAGGTATTGGCTGCCAATAATGAGTTCAAGTGAATTACATGAACCCTTAGAAGATGAGAGCTCATATAAAAATGTAGGTAAACGTTTTTACTGCTATATGGCATTTGGAGAACCAAATGCAAGTGCCTCTTCTGCTAACGTATGAATGTGAATAACTACATGCATATGAAAAAAGTAGTTTTCTTACCTTATTTGTTCACTACTCCTAAATTATATGGGTACTTTACTGATATTTTCAAAATCATACTCATTTGGCACTGTTTATTATACAATAACTCTTGGCAATGTTCTTCCTACAGCATATAATAAATAAATAAATCTATCTATCTGCCTATGGTTGCCTGTTGCTTTATTGAAAATGCAACACATCCAATATCAACTTACTGAACACAGCCACTTGAAATGCACATTATCCATAAACAAAAAACAGAAACATGTTTACTTTTTTTTGCATGGCGGCAAGCCCATTTGCACCCCATGCCCCTGCGAATAATATATGCCAACTTGGAGGTCACATTTCAGTGGGGAAAGGGCAAATTCCCTTAACCCTAATGTACTACAATCTTTCACAAGAGCAAAGCTGTCATGCACGAAAAGCTGATTTTCGATTAGCTGGGCCAGCTTTTTTTCATGTTTGATAACAGCTTTTCCACAACTTGTCTGTTAACCATATATGTATATCTCTCTGTATATCACTCTGTCTATCTATCTATCTATCTATCTATCTATCTATCTATCTATCTATCTATCTATCTATCTATCTATATGTATGGGTTCTGTTGGTTTGGTCAAGAGGGAGTTTGACTGACATGTGTTTAATCGACAAATTGAGGACAGGTGTGTCACACTGAGAATCCTTTGGGGGAGGAATACTTCCTTTCCCTGTTAATTGTGTCATCTCCGAGTTGTATATATTATTAGTGGGGTATGTGGGAGGTGCAGGGGGCAAGCTCCCCTGCAAAAATGATATTTTAAAGTCGCATGCACCAAGGTTCTTCCTTGGAGCATGCATACTAGAAAGTCAACATTTCTGTTTTTAGTGTGGTTTAACTGTAGGATGTCACTGTGGTGGTGGTGCTGCGGTAGTGTTGTCGCCTCACAGCAAGACATTGTCCTGTTTGATTCTCAGCTAGAGCGTCTTCTGTGTGGAGACATGCGTGAATGGGCGTACCTTCGTTGATGGTTGTGCGTCAGGGCTGCCAGCTCAGCATGTAAAAATCTACTGCCAATCATTAGCAGACTGGAGTTCCGCTGTGGTGACCCCTAACCGGGAAAAGCCGAAAGACACAACAACAACTATAGGATGTCAACATTCGTGTTAGTTGACCAACTGAGGGTAATTCACACACACACACACACACACACACACATATATATATATATATATATATATATATATATATATATATATGGGTCTACTTTGACCCAACAAAATTTCTTTTCAGTGAAACGTAATGAGGTGAGCTCTATTTCACGAAAGTGCATTTTTTTCTGAAATGCACTTTCACGAAAAGGCACCTTAGCAAACAGCAACGAGGGACGTTGCTTAGATCGCAGCACAGTGGGGATAAGGGAATATTCCCTTATCCCCACTGTAGTGCGATCTGGAAATGAGAATATAAAAGCAGTGGGGGCATAGGGGTGAAGGGGCTTGCCCCCCTGCATAAATATGGTTAGTGTTGTGCTTTTTTTTATTTTGTTTGTTGTTTTTTGTTTTCATTTAATTTGTTTTTCGCGAAAGTGCATTTCGGCAAAAGTGCACTTTTGTGAAAAACAGCTCGCCTTCATGCAGTCGAGACCATAATATGGAAGTTTTGAAACTTGAAACCATTTAAATGGAGATCACCGTAGAGCAGGGAATGGAAAAGTTACTGCTCTCTTTACTGTAGTGCGATCTCAGAGTTGGTATATTTAATTAGCACGGGATGTGGGCGTCTTCCTGCATAAACATAAAAAAAAAAAAAAAAAATGCTTTTATTCCTTTTTTATTGAAGCTTCAAACTGTCAAGAGTTCTGAAGAAGTCTTTATGTACTTGGACAAAAGCACTTAATGTGGTGTCCTGTGTTTTTTTTATTTTATTAAATTGAGCTTATTAAAGTTATTGGCCAGTGGCAATGTTTTTTTTTTTTTTTTTTAGTTATTGTTTCAATGATGGTTATGTTCGGTTCTTTATAATTCCAAAATATACATCTATCATACAGAAACCTAAAATATAACCTTCAGCTGGATTAAAAAAGCTTGATTTTAGCACATATTATTGCTCTCAGTACCACATCATTAAATTTGCACACATGAGAGTACAGGCTACCCCATAGCTATATCACTGCACCGTTTGTAGTATTCTTCCTTATAATATATAAAGTTATTCATAAGAACCACTTCCACAAATGCCATTAATATATTAATGTCTTGAGTAGATAAAAAATATTAGAAATCAAAGCTTTGTTAAACTATAGCAATTCAACATCATGTGGGAATTACTGAAAATAAATTGACTACATCTATAGTTAAGTGATACATTTCTTCATGATATAAATTATGTGTGATGCTTTCTAAAAAAGTAATGCATTGCCAGTCATAAACAAGATTATTATGTTGATCTTCTTAAATATGGGACACAGTACTGCAACAAATAAGACTTCACCTTTACAATTATTGATAGAAAGAGAATGAAGACAAATGTACCTACCTCATCTATTCTACTTCAACCTTGGAAAATGACAAATGTTCCATTTGTTTGTTAAAAGGCTTAGTTAAACCAAAAGAAGGACTAAGACAAATTTGCCAAAATGCTGCCTACCCTAATGATAATAAAAATTCAGAATCCACAACAAGAAAGGTTTACAATTAATCAAACAAATACATTGACTTTCCCTATTCTTCTACTGATGAATTGGCCAAGGATTAAACATAACAGAATGCACTTACACAGAACTTGGTTGTTCTCATCTCTAACAATAATGTATCTGAGCGATTACCAACACGAGGCAGTTCTAGCTACGAAGTGTTGCAAATGCCAAACTAAAAGACTTATAGTCAGATGTACATCTACTGTGATCATGATATTGTATCAGCCAATATATCTACATGTATAGAACGTACTGTAGGGCTTGTTGATAATACATCACTGGATGTGACTATTGTACATGTTATGAAACCATTATAATCTAATTGTTTATACTATATAAATTTGGTACATAAATAAAAAAGCCATCAAAATGGAATGATATGTTATATGTTATAACAGCAAAGACTGAGTTAAATAGGTGCTATGTCATTAATCCTAATTCTTACTTTTCATATGATATCCCTGGTATAGTATGCATAATATAGTATAGTAGAGTAGAGAGTAATGGATGGTTCTACATATTCTTTGTACAACTGACAAGCATTTATACATACATATCTATATCTAGATATGGATGGACAGTGTAATGGGTTCTTAAGTATTTGATAAGGGTAAACGTGCAAAATGTCATGTGATGCTGTCTTGCTCCTCAGTTGGTACTTGAGTAATATTGCATATGGTTGTTCTCCTACTTCCTCCTTGGTGTCTCTTTGAGGACTATGGTACGACAGCACTATAAAGTTTAATTGAATTCATCGAGTATACTTCACTGCAAAGCCTAGATTTAGAAGTTCCAGTCTCACAAGGGCACTACCATTTGTGCTACTACTTGTTATCCTGAACCCTAGTTTATACTATTCCTTCTTAGCTGAGTAGTATGAGAATAAGCTGCTCACTTTATATTTATTATGTGCTGCCAATGAAATGTACTCAGCCTTCAATCCTCCAAAGAATTGCATATAATGAATTCAGTAGAGTTACAATTCAGAGTAGCTACACTTTACAATAGTTACAATTCAGCATAGTTATAACTCAATATAGATATGGATCAACATAGCTGCAGTTCAGCATTGTTGCAATTCAGTATAGTTACAATTTAGTGTAGTTACAGTTTAGCATGCTTAGAATTCAGCATTGTAACAGTAATTGCCTCATCAACTAATTAAAAATAAAAGCCCTTATTAGACAAGTAAGAATAAAATAGAAACTGAATTGTAAGAAAAAGTAAGAAGTAAAAAAAAAGCTCATGAAAGTAACCATAGAGGAATTACTGTTTAACCACCAAATCTGAACAAATTTACAGCTAAATTTCATGCTGTTGTCTCTTATATAATTTGACCCCTATATCTGTTTCAAAGCCCTGTTAAAAATGTCTAGGCCTCTAAAGAGTAACACCACTTCAGAAACATGTTTCATTCATCTATCTCTGCTTTTTTAAATTTTTCCAAGTGTTTTGGGTTTCTAACACCATTATGGAAAGGGTCCCCATTTCTAAGTGAAAGTATTATTAAAGTTCTTGAAATTAGTATTGTGTCAATCATTGCTGTTAACCAGAAGTATTCTTCGCAGCACCTTCAATGTGCCCAGTATTGACTCCTTCTGCAATTGATATGGATTTACATGAATTGGTAATATATTTAAGTATGATTCTAAATTATTTTTATAAGACCAGTTGCTCCTACTACTATTGAAACTGTCTGGGTATCCTTCTTCCACATTGCCCTCATTTCTGCCTGCAAATCCTGGTATTCTATGACTTTGTGTCTCTCTGTATATAAGACAGTCACTGGGTGTAGCAATTTCAATGATCACTGCTACTTTTGTCTTCTTTTCATTTGAACTGTTGGTATTGGATGATCCCATGTGATATAAACTTCATCATTTGATTATGATAAACTTCATCATTTTCTATAATGCTTTATGGCTCATGTTTCCAATATTTTCAGCTACTTCAGTATTATAATGTTTATAAAATCTCCAATGCAACAGTCTTGCCACCTTATTATGCCTTTCAGTATGCAGTCCTTCTGCCATTAATATATCGCAGCCAGCAACAAAATATGGGGATGTTTCCAATTCTGTTTTACCAAACCTACATTTGTCTGTTTCTTCCACATGTTCAATGGACTTTGTAAACCAATGTCTACATAGTCCACTATCTTGGGCTGCAAATATTAACTTTTCATCTTTCATTTTGGTTTAATTTCACCCCTCCTTAACCATTCCTACATTCGATCCTGATAAACATGAGGTTGTTCCAAAAGTTTTCAACAGCAGCCATCACAAATTCCCCTTACCCTTTCATTATTAAAACAACTTTTGGCAGATTGGTATGCCCATTATGCTTCAGAAGTCTTTCAGCATCTTGTAAATACTTGTAATTTATGTCTTTCTTTTAATGTGTCTAAATCTGTTAATGTCCCCATGCAGCATATCAAAAAAACATTTGGATCTGTTTGCAGCATTCAGTGGGACTTTACTGAACTCCCACAGAGTTTGAAGTTTAAATATGTATTGGTTATTGTAGATATTTTTTTCTGGTTGGGTAGAAGCACATCCATATGCAGAAAATGATGCCACTACGGTGGCAAAAAAAGTTGGTGTATGAATTGATTTCACCACTTTGGGGTTCCTTATAATATACAGTCTGACAGAGGCATGCACTTTACTAGTCAGGTTATGCAATATCTTCGTAAAATGTTGAATGTTAATTTGCAGATTCACTGTCCACACAGACCTCAGGCTTCAGGTATGATTGAGCATTTTAATCAGACATTAAAGACTAAATTAGCAAAACTTAATGCAGAAACAGGGTTGAAATGACCAGAGGCCCTGACCCTGGTGCTTTTTACAATCCAAAGTGCAGTTAGTGCACCCTGAAAATTTTCTCAACGTGAAATCTTCATGGGAAGACCCATGAGAATGCCACCTACACCCCTGCCAGTTAGTTTAGAATTACAATTGACTTATGATGTGTTGTTCTCTTATTGCAAGTCTCTTGTTTATCTTCTGCAGCACTACCATTCACAGGTATTTTCCACCAAATCCAGCCTGATCCAGGTGAAACCCATAACATCCAACCAGGTGACTGGGTGCATGTTCAATCCTCCAGAAAGCAATCACTTCAGCCCCACTGGAAAGGACCTTTCCTGGTCCTCCTCACTACAGCTACAGCAGTTAGATTCAAAGGGTCTTCAGCCTGGATCCATGTCTCCCATGTTTGAAAAGCAGTCCCAAATGAAGGAAATGACCCATTCCATTCAATTCTCCTGCTGAGGCCTTGTCAAATGATGAACCAGTGTCTTCTCGTACCAGACAGAAAAACAGAAAGTTGAAAGAAAGTTGTGATGACTGATGTTGAAAACCCAGTGGAGGAGGACGTTTCCCTTGAATGAGGTGACCAAGTGCTGCTCACGGGACAGAGACAACATCTATTGTTAATGGGAAATTTATTTGGTGTCCAGCAGCAACAACAACAGTGAACTATTCTTCACAAGCCTCATCTATGTCTGGACATTTACGAGAATCCATTCTGATCCCGCCCTGCCTGGTCTTTCTATATGATCACTGCCCTGATGACTGCAATCTTTATTTTTGTTTTGTTGCTACACCTTTTGATTCCTGCAGAAACTGTAAGTACTGTTCAGCTTTTCAAAAAGAGAGTGCACAAACTTATCGCACCTGAGTCTAAACAGTGGTAGACTGGCATCCTTCATTTAATACAGTTAATGGTATTCTACAGATTTATGCAGTGACATTCAATGTGAGCAATTGTTGGGTTTGTACTGCTAGACCAGCTGCATATATTGGTATTCCATCCAGAACATTTCTTTTGAATGTTTCGGAGACTCGACAGGCATTACTAAAAGAGGGCAGAATGATAAAAATGAGAATTAAACCTGTAGCTCGCCCATTGCAGGATGATTTCAAAGGAATTTTTAGCTTACAGCACAATGGTACCAGAAATGTGTGACATAGTAAATGTAATATTACATTAATTAGCAAGCCATGTAGAATTGAAACCAAAGGGACAATATGTTGGAGGCCTTCAGAGAATGTGGCTGATTATCCTGTTTATGAAATTGTGAATAGTTTTACCCATTTAGGCATCCAACAACAAATAATGAAGATGTAAAACCATATGTATACGCATTAGAACAAGGTTATTATTTTGTTTGTGGGAAAAAGGCCTACAGATGGCTCACAAGCAATTGGGATGGCAGCTGTTTTGTTGGATTTCTTGTTTCAACTATCCGACACACAGTAGATTTGCCCAGAGGAAAGATCTGGAATGTTCGAGAAACTCAGACTGTAAAAAATCCCACTGGTAAAATTGATGCTTCTTGGATTAGACATCATGATTTTGAAAAAAACAGCATTTAAAGGACTGTATCATATGGACCTTGGTGATCTCGATATTTCTGGGGCAGACTTAGCTCCTGTTTATGGAGCTCCAAAAGCAATATGGGAAGTACAAAAGTTATCTAAGTTGTTAGAAGTACTCAACAATGCCACTTTTGAATCTGTGAATCTTATCACCGTGGAGCTTACTATGTGTGCTATAGTCCTGCAGAACAGAATGGTGCTTCACTTCATGCTTGCGTCAAAAGGGGTACATGCACACTCGTATGCGAGGAATGCTGTATGTTTATTCCCAATAACAAGCCTGTCATATATAGTCATTTGGAAATTATCCAAAAAGTGGCTGAGCTATCTAATACCAAAGTGGCTGATAGCTCACAATGGACATGGCTTGCTAATTTATTCTCTGAATGGGATGGTGGTATTCTAAAGTTTATCATGCTCATTGCCATCATTATTATGGCTTTATTTTTCCTTTTATTTTTATGTAAAGCTTTGATATCTAAACTTATTGCATCTCAATCTTCTATTGCATTACAAAATATACATGTCAATAATTTTGAAAATATGCAATTTACAAAGTATACTAATAAAGGTTTTCTGGAAAATGAAAATGAAAAAAATATTTTTTAAGGATTTGGTAAAATGTATGAAAATGTCTTTGGTCTCTGAAAAGCAGTTTTTGGTGTGATGCATTCTCAGCATCAAAGGGGGGGGTTGTAAAGGGTTAAATGCATGCATATGTTAGCAGATTAGTTTATGTGACTGTAAGAGTATCCTGAAGTGATGGAAAAGTACTGAGAAGAAACTTCTCAGTGTTTCTAGTTCCTCAACATGAGTCCCTGCTTCCCTTGCCGGCATGTAGCAGAATGGAAACTTATTCCTTATTAGGACAAAATATAGATAACATATTTATTTATTTATTTAACATTTGTTAACCGGGAAAGTCCGACTTGGAAGAACAAAGCCAATTTTCAGCGGAGGCCTGGGGAGAAACACTCCAGATGTGGAGCGTTATAGGAAATGTATTTTCTTCCAACTTGGCATTTTCCTATTGGATATAGAGTAGTGGTCTGATAGATGAAATGTACTGCCTTGTTATATAGCTATTGGATGCAAATAGTGGTTTCATAGATAAAATTTATTATCATAATAAGATTTTCTATACATTGTGTGAGAAATCCTTTGTTCGGGGAGACATGACATTCTGAGTACTGTATCCTGCACGTGTGTTTTTCTCCTTTAATAAAAAAATTGTATTTTAAACTGCCAAGAGACTGAAGTGTTTCTTTAACAAGTTTTACCTTAACAGTTACTACAGATGATTTAGCTCAGGAACTATAACGACTTTTAGATCTTTCTATTTAGTTATGACCAAGCTTATCCTGCCAAAAAATATATTCCCTACCTGGATATATTTGCACCTGAGAAACATGACATTGCACTTCTTACAGTGGATATATTTCACAAATTCTTCGGACCCATCTTCTGTCCTAATTCTCCTGTATGCTCCTTACAATATACAATTGAATAACTTGTTTTCTTGTATCATTAACAAAGATATGATTATTTTTAACCATTGGAAATATACCTGATAACACATACTGAAGGACACTTAACTCTTGAGGTACAGCATCAGCAAACTCTTTGTCCTAAAATTGCATTTACAGTTACTCTGCATTCTGGCATCCAAGCAGCTAGAATTATATTTTGTTTGTGCAGATGCAGTCTCTATTCTACTAAATTTCCTGTTAACCATTCATATGGTACTGAACAAAAGCCTTGCTGAAAAGAAGTAGACAGAGTCTGGCAGAGTTCATTATCCATTTCTTTAGTCTTACTTCAGACAGTTGAATCAAGCAGGGCTGGTATGAGTTTCCCTTGGTAAATACATCCCTTAATTTAACATTCAAAACTGCACTATAAAGAAATCTTACTTGTCTGTTTTTAATCAGTGTCTGCACTATATAAAGTTTGGAAATGAAGGTGAACTAACTGGTGCATAATATCTAGATCTACCCATATAATTTAAAGCTGTTGCAGAATCACACTTGCTATTTTTCATTTTCCTTGTATCTCCCTAGCAGCAGGCAATTTGAGAAGAATCTGATAAGTGGTCACATTACATAATACAGTTGTCAGATAAGAAATAAGCCTTCCACACCACCGGAGATGAAATAGTTCAAAGTAAATAACTAAGTAAAAGGTGACACATTTATTCAAATCTAGAAGCAAACACATAATGCTTAAAAGAAGTGCATCAGAAAATAATGCCTATGGTTACATCACCGAAGAAATGAAGCAGAATTTCTATGAAAAACACATAATGTTATCAGCTTCAAATAAAGCTGCAAGCAGCAATAGAAATAATATGAATTACAAATAAACCCGTAACAGCCTGAAAGCATAACTTTTTAAATTAAAAAAAGAAATTCTCTTCCATTGAAAAAACAAAATGTAAAGCATGCAAATAAATTATCTGTGCTATTCAAGATCGACATGCTACATCAAATGTGGAATAGAAAATAAGAGAAAAAGATATTTAAAGAAACAAGTCACTACTGTAACAGATATAAAGAAAATTATTAAGAGCCATGAAAAAAAATGTTTAGAATTTTGTATTATTTCTGCTCAACTTGCTTGCTGACCTCACATCTTCTGGGATTTTTCTATTTTCCACTACCATCCCTCAAAAGGTGAATGCTAGCTGAGGAACTAACAACACCCTCACACTTTGGGACTGGGGCATATGTATTATGACCCAACGTTAGGTTCTTTCCTCCTCCTCCAGGTACATGTCATACAGTTACACTAGTGTGGGAAGCAACCATGCACTTTCATGTATATGCATTGCTATAAATGTCTGTAGGCACTTTGTGCCATTGCCTGCTGCAGTTCCTCAGCCATCGCCAGAAGGCTACAAAGAAGTACAAAAACTTAACCTCAAAGACCACCAGGAAATGATGTGACCTCTTTTCTGCCCACCCTAGCAGCCTTCTCTTAGGCCACTCATTCAAACTGGATCACAGGTATTGCATATGGGGGCAAGCCTTCTGCACCTTTAGTGCAATATAAACATTACAACTTTATACTTAGACTGGAGAGTGCATGATCTCCATGGATTCATAATGATAAAAAAAGCGTAGTTTGTCATATGGACAATAATTTTAAAATGCATCTCTCAAAGCCACTTTCAGTGAACAACAGATGGTTCTGCCGCACCCCCCTCCCCACAGGGGGACTTAAATAAATCAACTCTGCAGTCACACAAAAGTGGAGAAAAGTGCCATAGTTAATGGTCATTGAAAATTACTTTCAGTGATGTCTCCTTTGTTGTGTTGTCCTTTGGGCAAATTTCAGTCAAAAACTCATGTTTCCATATACACATACACACACACACACACACACACACACACACACACACACACACACACACACACACACACACACACACACACCTGCAAGCATACATATGTGTTTTACTTATACTGGATCTGTGATTATTTTCAGAGCTGAGATTTTTACAAACTTGCTTATATTGTACTTTACGATTTTCTTCTTTATATAAGGATATGCAGTAGGGAAACTATGGGTGAGATGGCTCTGTTTTTTGAGTTTTGTAACTGCTAATGCCAGCTGTCATAATGTCTGTGGTTAACAGGTTAATGATAGTAAATTCAGCAACAACAGTTTAGAGGTTTAGAGTTCTAAGGCAGTCTGCAGGTAAGATCTGATGACTGCACTATAAAAGTCCTGGGATTAAATGAAGAAAGTTGGAGTAAGGTAAAACAGAAGAAAAGACATGCCCCAGTATTCAAAAGCATATCACATACTATACAGTTCTATTTACAGAAAGACTATGCAATGTGATATGAAGGAGTGATTCAATGATCAAATGAAAATGTGGCAGTTTAGTGGCATGACTGATACAAATTTGCCATAAGCAGAGCCTTTTGACTGGGTCAAGAATGACATAGTAGGGTGAATCAAAAACAGGCTTTATCATACTATATTGGGAATGAAGTGATAAAAATGTGCACCATATTTTGACAGTGTATACTTATTGATCTCTATGGCTGGACCACAGCTGTTGACACCACAGCAGGGGTTTTGTGTGTGTGTGTATGTGTGTGTGTGTGTGTGTGTGTGTGTGTGTGTGTGTGTGTGTGTGTGTGTCTGTATGTGAATGGGCATACATGGGACTGTTTCAGTGTCAGTGTGTGTGTGTGTGTGTGTGTGTGTATGTGGCTGTATGTGGATGGGCGTACATATGGCTGTTTCAGTCTGTGTGTGTGTGTGTGTGTGTGTGTGTGTGTGTGTGTGTGTGTGTGTGTGTGTGTGTGTGTGTGTGTGTGCTGTATTTTTGTGTGTACATACCTGTGTAACAGCATTGTATGGATTGGTAGGAGGAACATTAGCATGATTACTGTATTTGCACTGTATTCCACTCAGAGACAAGCTAATGGAGCTGCTAATGAGCTCTTGTTCTGTGCCACTGTTGCATATCTCAAAATCACTTTTTTTACAGTAGAGCTACCAGAGCCCCCCCCCCCCCAGTCAAATCCTGCTAGCACTACAACAATGTTGTCTTTGAATACCCTCTACAGCACTGAAGACAAAATGTAACAGAATGTAATTGCAAGACAGTGTCCGCCTGACAACTCAAAGGGAGTTCAAAGAATTTCAGAAAGGTGACCATACCAAAGAACAGAATGTGTCTTAAGTAGTCTTAAGAATGTCTTACCATTTGGTGCTCATGTTCCATTATTTACTAGCTCTGGTGTTGATGTCCAGTTGCTTATGCTATTAATCTGAGCTTTGTGACTTTTCCAGATCTGAGTTTGTTGGATTGGCTGAAAAGCAGAATATTTCAATTTATTTTTAATAGCTAAACAATTAACCACAGTCCTTATAAAAAAATAAAATAAAAAAAAACCCCATTAGATTCCTATAAACAGTGAACAAATGGTAGACTCGTTATAAGAAGAAAGACTTGTGGAATACCTGAAGTCTATCAAATTTATTTATTTTGGTTCCCTGCCCAGGTAATCATTAACTAGTTTTCCTATCCTCTCATGGCTCCCACTTGCCTACTGAACCATCTGACAGAAGGGAGATGGACTGGGACATTCCGGGCTTGGCTGAGGCAGTAGTTTGCAGCCAGGGCGAGGAGCTTTAGAGTGGAGCAAGAAGCCTGCAACATCATATCTGCACATAACAGGGCTCTTTTCTAAGTCCTACCACTTTCTCAACATGCTAATGTATCCAGAGGAGGCTTGGTGAGCTGTGATGTGTGGCCTGTGAGGACAATCCACCCCAGGCCCTAGAGCATCCCTGCCTCATTGACCCAACTTTCTATTTTTGCCAGGTCATCTTCTCCAATTTTTAGCATCCTTCAGGACTCATGAGATTTCCAACATGCTCCTTCCCTCAAAGATGGGCTATCCCATCCTCTCTGCTAGCTTCATCAAGTGGCTGAGCTTCTAAATGAAAATGGGCCACATTGGACACAGTTAGCACTTCATTCTCCTATGCTACTGCAGCTGGCTAAACTTATCAAATTTGTAAGATCCAGGTCAGCACGAGTTCTTAACAGAAAGGCCCTTCCAGACAAACTGGATTCATTTTTGGTGAAATGTTAAAGGTATGAGGCAGTTATAGCATAATTATCGATCAGTAAAAACAACGACAGCTCTCATGTTGATAATATGGGAATAACCTCTGAACAGGACTATTGTATTAAACCAAGAAAGGAAATGTATGCATATGTGCCATAAAACAGAGTGCAGGGTAAATGGACCACAGCCTCTGGGAAGTTCAATAACTTTAGTGTTGCTAGAGGTATTAATGGTGGAACTGGTTTATGCTATTAATAAAAGTAATAACTGGATAACTGAAGAGGTTGGAATGGATCAGATATATCTGGAGATGACTGTAAGTTATGCAAAAAGAAGGAAAAAAGGGAAGACTTAGCAAACTGAAAGAATGGACCGCAATGTGGCAGCATTCATTGTAGGGCATGCAAATGTTATAAATGTGACATGAAAAAAGAAGCAGAATGGAGTAGTATGGGTTGGTGAGGGAACATTTTCGTGGTCAGCAAATAGGAAAGATGTTTGGGGATAAACATATTTGTGCATTTGAAAATAAGACAATTGAAGAGCCATTACAGACAAATGCAGAGTAAAAGAGACCTCCATCAGAAGTAAAGAGATGGTGATATTACTGAAACAGTTATCACTGAAGGTACATTACAGGGTGTCCTTTGCTCTGTCTATAAGAGGTGACATGAGTTATTATATTAATGGATTTAGGCATTAAAATATAGAATAACTCTTACAGATGTAAATAAACTTATGAATCTGTGGAACAGAAAATAAGGAATTTCCTCTATATTTGCATAAATATCTAAAAGACAATAAAAGAGGACTGGATAATAGCATCTTTCATAAGAATTGTTTTTAAAAAGTATGAAGATGTGCCATGAGGGGAAACAGCACTAAACCTGGAGGTAGTGTGCGGAGATTTTTCTATAGGGAATGGTAGTAGATGTATAGAGAGGATTACAAATAAATGTATTGAAGAAAAGAAGTGAATATTCAGGAAAAGCAGTGAACATTTTAAACCCTGCACTATGGTCTTTTAATAAGATTACTTTATATTATTTTATTAATTCCACTCTACTCCTGTATTACTATTTCTTCTGTCTCTATTTCCTCCACTGGTTTTGTTACTTCAATGGATTTTTTTTAGTTTACTTGCTCATTGAGATCTATTGATCAAAACCCCAAAATGGCAAGTGACATCCTAGGATTGGTGTGGTGGTTTATCATGGTGTTCCAGTTGTCTCATGGTGCAGTATTATAAGAAGACACCTTCTACCTCCTTGAGGAAAGAAACATATCTTTTAAATGCTTGATCACATCCCATTCTGTTTGACTTTTGTAATATAAGGCTCATTTTCAAACCTGGTTTATTAGTACAAAATAGATACCATGTCATTGCACCAGCAAGTGATTATTTTATGAAAAGGTAGATGGTTTCTTAACCTTTATTCTACAGATTCCCTGCGGGAATTCATGATGAATGCCTTGTGTCTGAAATGGTGTGTCCAAAATATCAAAGCTGAATAACTTCAAAAACAGGCAGACATGTTAAGGGTCCTTTTTAAGGCTGTTCTAGCAGTAGGGATAGTTTTGGGTGGTATGTCACTTGGCCTTCTGGGATTAAGTAAACAAGGTGTTTGAATGTTGGCACTTTGTATTTAAGTTGTTTTTTTATTTTTTTATTTAACTTTGTTTTTATGTTTTCATTATTGGCCCAATAGCTACCTGTCCTGCACCCAAATGACCCCATGTATTCCTCCATTAGAGAGAGCCCTCCAGTCCATTCAACCCCCAGTGGAGGTATGAGTTTGGTACTGGGGAGTAAGCCAGTCTGCAAGTCTTGTACACTGTCCTATCCTCCACCCCTGCAAGCTCTGCTATAGATGTCTCATGAGGTGCATGAATGCTTCCATACATGAGCAATCGTCTGCCTAAGTGACACACTGCTTGCAGCATGAACATGCAAGGCTGTTCATACTGCTAGAGATACACCTGGTTTTCTGCAGGTATTGCCATTACAACAATGCAAGTTGCCCACCTCCCCTTATTTCTATATTCTCCCTCCTGTTTCCCAGCACCTGTGCCACTAGTAGAACTTGAGTCCACTGTGGTACTGTCAGGACTTTGAGCCTCTGCTCCACAGAGCCAAGTCTTTGTTCTTCATTCTTTACTCAATCAATACCCATTTCCATTTGGATACAATGTAACGGGATATTAAGATTTTATAAGTTTTCTTTATATTAATAGCACATAATAATTTTATGAATAACAAAATGATCCAATACAGCTAACTCATCGGGCCATACAAATAAAGTATAAATTACAAAATGGCACCATGAAGTAATGTGCTTCTGTGGAACTAGTGATTGTTTCTAAAGTATGCATCTTTTATGACTAGGTCTGGTTGGGAGATACAGACCTTGCCTGAAGGGATAGAGTATGTTTTGTCTTCTACTTATTGTAAACTATGTAATCGGTATGCACATTATCCCCTGGTTAACAGATGTATGTCTCATGCATATATCCCCATGGTATTCACTTGCACATTACTCCTGGTTATCATATGTGTGGCTCATGCATATATCCCCATGATATTGGACTGCACATTATTCCCTGGTTGTCATATGTGTGGCTCATGCATATATCTCCATGATATTGGACCGCACATTATCATAGGTGTGGCTCATGCGTATATCTCTATGGTACTGGACTGCACATTATCTCCTGGTTATCATATGTATGGCTTATGCATATATCTCCATGATATTGGACTGCACATTATCATATGTGTGGCTCATGCGTATATCTCCATGGTATTGCACTGCACATTATCCCCTGGTTATCATATGTGTGGCTCTTGGATATATCCCCATGATATTGGACTGTACATTATCCCCTGGTTGTCATATGTGCGGGTCATGCATATATCTCCATGGTATTGGACTGCACATTATCCCCTGGTTATCACGGGTATGGCTCATGCATATATCTGCATGGTATTGGCCTGCACATTATCTCTAGTTAACAGGGGTGTGGCTGATATATATATCAGAGATGGAATCCTTACAAATTATACTACTGTCTCTGTGCAATGCCTGTTTTGTGCCTCATTGATATTGCTTTTAATTATCTAGTGTTATATTCTTTATACCTAACTTAATAATTCCTATGAAAATGTAGTCATTTATAGGAGAGCATTTTTTATAGACATGTAAATGTATGCATGCTCACATGGTTGGGAGGGTGGCCTAATGGTGGTTGGGAGGGTGGCCTAATGGTTAAGGTCTTTACCTTACAAACACAAGGTGCAGGGTTTGAGTCTCACAAAGGATAATTGGCTAGGCTTAAAGTGGCTCGCAAGGGCAGTTAGCTTAGTACTAACCTATGACCTATGACCTATGGAACCTGTGCAAATTCATTGGCATAGTTTACTGTCCACAAAGCCATATAGAGCCTGCAGAATAGGGCAGATGAGAATATGGTGGAAGAATGAACATATACCACACAAGCCACCTGGCTAAGAGGCAGTTTGTGCAGTTTTACAATACTCTCTTCACTGTAGATTCTTATGGATATCAGAGATAAGAAGATTCCCATGTTTATGGACACTCATGGTGAAGATCCACCTAATATTTTTCAGATCTTGTTTAGCTCTGTTTCCTGTGGAAATGGCATGCTAATATGTACTTCATCTTTTCAGCATCTTGAACACTCAGCAATTTTCATTTTGCTAAATCTATACCACCATAGTAATGCAGCAGTTTGTTACGTTGCTATGAGTCAAGATTAGCAGAGTCTGCAGTCTGCTACTTTGGTATAAACTGGATCAGGATTGTCTGCATCCTGTTACTTTGTTGCAAGTTGAATCAGCAGTGTCTGCAGTATGCCACTTTCTTACAAGTTAGATGAAAAGTGCTTGCTGACTGCTACTTTGCTACAAGCTGAATCAGCAGTACAGAACTGTAATACATTAATGAAATAGGTGTTATGAGCACAAAATTGTAAATGCTGTAAGGAGTTCAGACACATGGCAAATATAAATATGACAGAGTGGCTGTCCATGAGGGAATGGATGACGTAGGGCACTGAACCATGATGGATATTCCAAAAGATATGTTCTATCTCACCTTACATGTGTTGGATGCAAGCAAGATTCTGGCCCCAGGTGGAATACTATCTTCACCTCAAATGATGTCTCAATACAGACATAAGATAATTTACTTCAATAGATTATTTATTTATCCTTTATCAACTGGGTTAGTCACATTAGACCTTTTTTTCCAGAGGACACCTGAGGTTGCATTATTACTACTAGGGGAAATTTGGCTAGGGCATTGGGGAGCCTCCATTACTCGTCGTTGTTGTGAGTGGGACCCATTTTACATGAGCACTGTCTGTTTCCATTCTAGGCACATAGGTGGCCCAGAGATACAGGAAGGCAGATGGAAAGAGAAGGCGATAATGGGGTAGTGAGAGAAATGGAGGAGAAAGCTAATATTGAGACCAGGGAATGCTTACACAATTCTGAGGAGATGTTTCAAAGAAATCTGTTTGATGGAGATGAGTTGGCAAATAATGAATGCATTATTACAACCCTCTAGTCGGGAAGGTTGTAGGATAATTTCCCTAAAGAAATGGTGATACAAAATGAGCCAGAAAATGAAGGAGATGTTTCCTGGGGACATTATGGAGAAAATACAAAAGGAGGATGCAGAGACAATCATGAAGAATAGTGGTGAGATGGAAATAAAATCATATGCAGAGAAAATAAAAGAGGCAAAAGGGAAGTAGCAGAAAAGAAAGTGGCAGGAAAAAAATAAAGATTGAAGTACATGGTAAGGATTCAAAGTAAAGAAGACAAAGAAATGGACAGGTATGATGTATGTGAGAATTTAATAGCTATCCAAAGAGAGAAAAAATAATAGCTCCTTTGGGTGTAAAAGCACATGAGGTAAGATCATTTATTCTTATTAACAAAGAGACATTTTGTAACATTATACCTGTGCCTATTTTTTCAATGGAATATTTTCTTGGAGAATATGAAAAAATAAAGACTGTAACCCATAGAATCTTTTTGTGATAAAATCGTTTAACAGGGAAACAAAAAAAGACAATTCATGTACAATTTTGAGTAGAGGCTAAAAGAGAGACTTTGAAAGGACATTTACAAACTTTATGTAAAAAAGTATTGGACATTGCAAAATTTCATGAAAAAATGGATTTATGGACTAGAGGATAGGATTGCAATTTTGTGTTAAAAATCGAGAGAGAA
This sequence comes from Protopterus annectens, assembly GCF_019279795.1. Classification (NCBI taxonomy): domain Eukaryota; kingdom Metazoa; phylum Chordata; order Ceratodontiformes; family Protopteridae; genus Protopterus; species Protopterus annectens. The sequence continues at coordinate 445,114,229 of NC_056746.1, read as the reverse complement.
AAGATTATACAATTAATGAAGCACCCTCTATAAGCACATGTCAAACCTCAAGACATGTGCCACTCAATTACTGTCTCCCTGACATTGCTAGTCAAAATGTTTTACTGCCATGAAATTCTGGCATACTTCCATATGTCTTCATGCAAACTTTCAAGCAGTAATACTGATGTGATATACTTGTATGTCCTTGATGCAGTACAGTCACACTATATCTGTACCTAGACTACAGTTGGACTCCATACCTTCATAGTTTCATAGGAGAGTACTAGGCTAATGGCTCAAGAGCCCATATAAGCCTAACTAGGTTTAACCCAAGTTTAATAATGTTCAACAGATAGCTGAATAAAGTTCATAGAGGTATGAGCCTATGCAATGGTGTGTAATACCAAGTGCCTCTGTTCATGATGGACATATGCACCACTCCAAGAGTAAATTTGCAATTACACATCCATTCATCTAGGTTGCTCCTAAAAAGGATCAGGGAAGCGCTTTGCTTTATGTGAATAGGAACATTGTTTCATAGAAGGGATCATCTCTGAGAGATGTATCTATCTCTCCAACATGATTTATTTATGTCAGAGGATAGGTTAAGATCCTTGGAATGAGTGACCCATATGCAGTTTGATTTACAAATGTGTAACATTTCCATTGGGAATTGATCGGATACTGCCTGTAGGCCAGACACAGATTGTCTCTTAGTAGTTTTTAGGAAAAAGAATACAGAGATAGAGCTTTCAATCTTTCCGTGTAGGATTTGTTTTTTATAACCTGTCTCTTCCTGGTGAGAAAACTCTGGGTTCAATCCAGCTGTTGTAGATGTCTGGGGAGGTACATGCAAAAGGGTGCATTGTACTCAATTACTGTTGTAATGAGGGCCAAGTACAATAGAATTATAATGTCCTTTGATCTGGATGCCATGCCTTACTTATGCGTTATGCCACATAGAAGGACTTTCTCCCCACTGTGAACACAGTGGAGTTGAAGTTCAGATTATCAGTCTGAGTATCCAGATCATGTACTGCTGGGTCTACTCTTGGGGGGTGGTGCTGTCTACATTGTAATTAGGTAGAGTATTTGCTTCCCAAATGGGAATAATTATGATTTGTTTTGCATTTAATTTCTCTCCATGGCTCTGGCTACAATCATTTGTGTGCGTTAATCCTTTCTGCAGTATATCAGTATCATTTGTGGATTCCATGATTGCCCCCAATTTGCAGTCAGCTGCAAAACTGGTCAGACAAAGACTGTCTACATTTGCATTGGCTACTGAGAAATAAATACCGGACAGGAAAGGGCCTAGTATGGAAACCTGTGGTACTCCCCTGGTGGCTGGCCACTTGCTAGAGGTGAATTCACCCACTTTGACAGTATGTGTCCTGTTGGTGAACCATTTGGCTACCTACCTGATGACATAGAAGTTTATGCCCATTTGAGAGAGTTTCCCTACAATACCTGAGTGGGGAATTGTGTCAAATACCTTGGCCAGGTCATGTTAGGTGGGATGCACACTCTTTCCTTCATTCATGGCCTTGGTGATCTCAAAGAAGTCAAGCAGATTTAACAGACATGACCTACCCTTAATGATTCCAAACTTGGTTGGTTCCATAGTTGTGAGATTAGTTATATTCTTGCTGATAAGGCCTAGGGTGATTATTTCCATGGCCTTACTGATGAGGATATTCAGGCTTATGTGACTATAATTCCCTGGGTATGCTGATGGCCTCCCCTTGAGAAGAGGGCTGACTGTTGCTGTCCACCATTCTGACAGACTATAGCCTAACTGGAGGCTGTGGTTAAATAGTGATCCAAGTGGATCTGTTAGGTCAGATTTGAAGTTATTTAAAAGGCAACTTGACATGTTGTCAGGGGCCACTGATGCCATTTTTTAGCATTAGAGCATGCAGAGATGATCTGCTCTCTTGAGATAATAAGCTGAGGAATTGTGCCAGGTATACTCTGGGTGATGACTGGTGGGGACAGGTGGTTGAAGTTTGAGCCACATCTGTCAGCTAGCAGGTTGTCTATTTCCTTTGGTTGAATATGGGTGGTGCCATCCACAACCAGATCTTCACCTAGCTGGGTATTCCCCTTAAGATTTCAGATATAGTTATGAAATGCTTTGTGACATCATCTCCAAATACAATGTTGGATATAAACCACATGCAGTACAGTGGAACTGTTAACACAGTCGTACAACTCATTTCATGTAATTAGAACAGCTGTGCACCTTATGCCTACATGTCTATCAGTGTAAATGCGTGTGTGAGGGCCCTGACACAATATATGGACACATTACAACTGAGGTGGATGCAGTTCATGCAGATAGTGAAAAACACAAATGCTGACAGTCCCATAATGCTTCTGTAGAACACCTGAATAATCCTTGTGAATAGAAACACAATTGTACATACAATGAATTCCCCAAGGTTGCAAGTGAATCTGAACATTTCATATGCTTGTGTATATAACAGCTTTACAACATGTGAATGAACCCAGGTGTACATGCCCATTTAATCTGTATGACGTTGTACTGATATATGTCAAATAACATTTCCAGATGTTAGGTATACAGCTGCACACCTGTGTCATACTGCAGCTGTCACTGTAATGGTTGAATGAGGCATATTACTACAGCTGTTATGGAAGGAACATGTAACCAAATGGCAGCAGTGGGCATTAATACAGTAGATCAAATCACAGATTGGAATAAACTGTGGTAGGGTTACAGTACATCCATATCTCAACATAGCACATGTGAATGACAACAACATTGGTTGGTGCAATGCTCAGAGGATCATAAGGCATTACTAGGATAACATTTAAAAGCACATAAAATCATAGGCATTATTATAACATTTAAAGCCAAACAGCTATGTATATATGTGATGGAAGATAGTAGTTATACATGTATGTGTGTACTTGCATATATGTTTGATTTTATTACAGACTGCCTCTGTCCATATTTGACATGTGCACCATCCCATTATAGAATTATCAATCACACATCCAGTGGGCTGCAGATGGTTTGCATAAGGTATGGTAGGAGCTTTGCTTGACTATGTGTATATGCATATTTGAGATGATGACATCTGCAGTGTTCCACAGAAAGGATGTTATGTCTACAGAGAGAACAGAGGATGTTGGATTCATGGGGCTATGTAAAATGTTTTCCTGAGTGGGAGTCAAATGAAAAGAGATTCAAAACATCATACAATGACTGTAATATTCCACCAACCACACATATAAGTTGACTAATGTCAGATTTGAACATAACACATGTGTAGGTATACAAGATGGATTCCACACAACATAAGACTAGCACCAACACACATGTCTGACTTTAACAGTGTCAGAATGCATGTACATGATATCATCAGTGTATGGTGAGAGGAACATTTTGAGAAGATTGTGTGACATAGATGTGGACTCACATCCTGGTGCAAAATTGCTTCCAGACTGATAGTAGAATGAACACTCTCTCACATGTTGATTGCTATGAGATTAGAACCACTACCTATCTAGTTACACAAGCTAGAGAACACATACTTAACACTAGCATGAAGGCACAATTCTGACTTCAACAGTGTCAGAGTGCACTTTATTGAGGATGACATAGTGTATGGTAAGAAGAAGATGTTGGGAGGATTGTGTGACATAGATGTGGCCTCACATCCTAGTGTAAAATTGTCTCCAGACTGATAGTCAAATGAACACATACTCAAGTTAACTGCTGTGAGATTAGAATCCCTACTTATTTATTTACAGAAGCTGGAGAATACAGTACTTAACATTAGGACCACAGCTCAAGTCTGACTTTAGCAGTTTCAGAGTGTACTTTATAGAGGATGACTTCATCAGTGTATAGTGAGAAGATGATGTCAGGAGGATTGTACTTACAGTGGAATGAGCACACACACACACACACACACACACACACACACACACACGCACACACACGCACACACACACACGCACACACACGCACACACGCACACATGCACACACACACATTGATTGTTATGAGATTATAACCCCTACTTATCTACTTACACAAGCTGCAGAACACAGTACTTAATGCTTGCACCAACACAGACATCTGAGTTTAATGCTGTTAGAATGCATTTTATAGGGATGATATCACCAGTGTATGCTGAGAAGAAGATGTCAGGAGGATTGTGTGACATAGATGTGGGCTCACATTCTGGTGTAAAATTGTTTCCAGGCTGATAGTGGAATGAGTACACACACACACACACACACACACACACACACACACACACACACACACACACACACACACGTGCACGTGTGGTTTACTGTGAGATTAGAACCCCTACATATCTAGTTACACAAGCTGGAGAACACAGTACTTAACACTAGCATGATGGCATAATTCTGACTTTAATAGTGTCAGAGTGTACTTTACAGAGGATGACATCATCAGTGTATGATGAGAAGATGATGTTGGGAGGGCTGTATGAAATTGTTGTGGAGTCATATACTAGTGTAAAAATATTTTCTGAATAATACTTGAGTAAGGGCAGCAGGACCTGGAGTCAAGCTCTTCTGACTTTGCACACACACAAGTTAACTGTTGTGAGATTCGATCCCCTACTTAAATGTGCATTCAACCCTCTGAGAAGTGTGATGATGCAAATGAGGTATGAATTCATTAGAGATGCTAAATACCAAACTTTTGACATTGTATAGCTAATATAAACATAGTGTAGCCTCTACACCATTGTTAGGTGTCAATAGCTTGTAACTTTGAATGACTACATTGTCTAAAGGACAACAACAGCAATTTAGACACCTTTCCCTGCAGTGGGTGTGTCAGTGAGGATACATTTACAAAGTGTAGAGCTAACTTCAGTGAGCTTTTAAATAAAGCAAATTACCACACATGTATAATTTTTTTTGTTAATAATAGCACAAATCTCCAACCTTTGATAACAACTGTTGTTCACTATTATGTATTTTATCACATCTTGAAAGCAAAATTATAGAAAATGCACTACTGACTGCGTGTTTGACAGTAAAGCAGAGATAAGAGAAAAATGACCAGAATACAAAGAGAAGACAGAGCTGCATTTTTGCAAACATATTCAAAAATTGTTGTGTGATCACTCATTGCACTAAATGTGTTAACAATGCATGTACAACCAAACCAGAATTTTCAGCTGTATGAACTGTTAATACTGGATATGAAATGTGAATTGCTTTTATGCACATGATTTGATTGGTGTTGCAAAGCTGCATCTCTGGCAAAGACAGATACCCCACTACAACTGTGTTGTGTAAGTGCTGTAGTCTGATGGTTCAAATCCAGAGCTGTCTAATTATTTAACCTTTGTTTCACTTTTTTATCTTTTCTGTTTTTTTATTTTTTATTTTTTGTGACTTTATCATTTGTGAAGTACATGTCTTAGTGCAAACATGGTTAACTGCCTAAAAATTGAAATTTTAATATCAGTTGCCTTATGAAGCACAAAACACACTTAGTAGCATTGCACATTGGTCATGAACATGGACGGTAATGACTGCAGAAATTCTAACTGTTACCTGACTGTGTCTGTGACACAATGTGTAAATATATTGAGTTACAAAAAGAGAACATAAGTAAACTGGGGTTGGAGTACCACAGTAGTTATTTTTACTGAGGAAGGGTCATAATGAGTGTTTACACAAGGAATACATTTTAGCTATTGCCTATTCCATTTGGATATTGCCTACCTGTGTGCAAACAGGGTTCACTACTTAAGAAAAAAAGTAAAAATATTAAATTTGTTTTGCCCTCTTTTGTGCAAACAGACTGAGCAGCAATTCACAGCCATCAGCACTCTGGACAGTACCGTTTGTGGAAAATACACCTGCAACCTGGCTTTGCCTGTGGCAGTAGCTGTAAGTGTAAAGACCTCATGGTCAGAATATTGGTGAACCAGGGTTTTAATTTAGCACACTCCACTTTTTAGTAAGGGTGTTCCAGTGTAATTTTTCACAAAACTGTGATTATAAAAGTAATAGTACATACCAATAGCTATGCTATGCATAGCAGGTTGATTGTGCACACACATACTTTTGTAGGTATAATATGTATTATGTGTGCAACTGGGTTATCAAGACATCGATGATTATGTAATACAAATGCAGTTGCATATCTCTGATGGACACAGTAGTTTACTGGCAATCATCTATACCTCTCCCATAACCCAAGTATAAATGTAAAACAGAATGTATTGTGAGGTACGTACCACAGATCACAAATCTATTACTAAAGTAATGCATGTCTATGCATTTCCAGTATATTGTCAGCTATTAGTCCTGTGTCACACCTCAGAATGCATAAGCCAGGACCTTGTAATGTCACACACATACAGTCTTAATTGAAGTCTAGCACCAGTCACTCATTAAACTATATATCTGTGATATCCATGATTGGCAAACATTTCTTCTGTGGCAGTGATGAATAATCACCTGTGTGGAAATGCATGCATTCTATTTTTTACTCAGGTTTCAATCCCACATTGCACAAATTACTTTTAATAGTGTGTCAGTCCAAACAACATATGTGTCAAGTCATAAAGTCATTTAACATTTCAGTGTTGACCACTGGACAAAGAGTGACCAGATATTACAGCACACATGCCAAGTCTCAGATCAGCATAAATGTTTCATATACTCCCTTAGTCTTTGTTTGGAAATATGTATCCTTGCTTACCATTGTGCAAACATGGTTGGCATGGTTGTGAGGGCTTGCACATTGGACATAACATGTGATATCACAAACTGGTGGGAAAACACCTGTACTGTTGTTGGAGAACATTTGCAGACATGGCAGATGATGTGAAGGTTGGTGCCAAAATCAGTGCTCAGAGGTGGGGTGTGGAGGAGTCAAAAATATTTGTTGGACTCCTCATGAAGCACTACAGGCATAGGCTACTGCAGGGGGGACTATACCAGGTCTCAGAATAAGGCTAAGGCATGGAACAGCCTAGCAAAGGCTGTCTTCAGTGTGACTGGCATAACACACACTGGGGACCAGTGCAGGCACATTACAGAAACCTGAAATGGCACAGCTTGACCAGTGGCTGGATGAACTTAGAATTGCTGACATCTCACAGTTGTCTAAGTATACAGATAAAGAAACTTAAAATGATACACAATGGTGTGGCTAGGCAAGATTAGTATTTATAATGTTTTCATGTCTCTTTTTCTCTCATTCTTTATTTTACAGCTTTACAGGAAATCTCAGCAAACAAGGAGGCACATACTGAGAGGTTGGAGCTACTTAGAGAGGAAATGGGTATGTATGAAGCAAAACTGACCTTGATTTTAATAAATATATTGTGATTCCATACATCAGTATCAAATTCAGCATGCACATCTTAACTGTAACAGCTAGCATGCATGCTGCCTGCTGTAGCTCTTGGTAATTGTCGTAGGCAAGTATAACACTGTATTTAGATTATATGGGTTCAGTTCCCACAAGTAATCTATAGAGTCCAACATATATCATTTTGACATTTCCCACATGCATCAACATTGACTTTAAAGCCATGTTGTTAAGTTAATCTACAGTATATTTTAAAGCATATATGGAATATCTGCATATTCCAAGGATTACTTGTAACAATTCACAGTCATTGTTTGGATTTTGAAAACTCTATAGCTAGTATAATAATAACATAATATTTATTGTAAAATGCATGAATGTGACATATCGTGTTTCTAATCATCTCTTTTCTTTTTTGTCTCACCCTACCCTTATCTCTGTCTGTCTCTCTCTATTTTATGTGGTAAATGGAAATACACCATTTCGATGTCACACCTTTCTGCCAACAAATCAAATGCTTTTCAGGACAGGGAGGTAGGCCAACCTCTGTGGCTCAGCCTGCCAACCCTACACTAGCTGCCACACTAACACCCAGCACCTCTGAAACACAACCTGGTGGTACTGTCTCCACAGCCCAGCACTATCTGGCCCACCCACATCAGGTAGCATTGCCTCAGCTACTGCTGCATTGGTACCCTACAGGAGTATTGGTGGATGTGGTGATTACATCCCGAACCAGGAGCTGCCAAGTATGGTGCATGAAGTCATAGAAACTGGCTTTGGTGCTCACATCAGCTGCCTGGATAGGCTGCTGATTAAAATAGAAACAAGACACCCACATCAAGTGGTCTTACAAGGAACTGAGGATGGAGACAGTGATAATAGTTCTGAGGGAGAGGACTAGATTCTCACTGTTCCCATGCATGATGGGCATATGCCTCTGATATCCTCTACCTATCTCTAATCATGGTGTCCCCCAACCATTTATGTCCTTCACCATCCCTGTGTCAGTCTTGTTTGTCCTGCTTGTACCAGATTCCTCACCTACCCTACTTACCTATGTGATCCTCAAATCGCTATGTCTCTTCCCCAACATCCTTCTCTTTTTGAAAAATAAAATGGCACCTGTTCCACAAAAAAAAATGTCCCATGCATAGCTCTACATTTTACATATGTGTCTTTACTACACAATTAATTTGGTCCAATTTGCTATATAACATGATTGCACTGTTGTCACCTATCTATGTTGTGGTGATAGTCCAAATTCATCAAATTCTCTCTACATGCCCACATTACTGTGTTGAAGAAGTGGAGATCTATGGTTCTCTTCTATTTCCCTCCTGCAAATTTCTTTATTGCTTCCCCTTTGTTCTTCCCCCAGCTTGCTCCCATCATTTCACCACTGTCCCATCTACCCCGTTTTCACATCTTTAATCTGGTCAAATGATTGAATCACACAGCTCATACATGGCCTGGCATAGCCCTAAAAACCTTGCTTTTTGTCCTCTGCATTTATACAAAGTTTATCACACACCATTGCTGAGCAGTGGTGAATGATTCTTCATATCCTATGGCAAAACCTGGTGAGTTTTTGCCATAGGCCATACTAGTCCAATTATCTCCATGTAAAGGTGTATAAACATGCTGTGCTATAGGAACACAGAGTTAAAGCAGAGTAAAGCCATTACTTTGAAACAGTTAGTCTAACAGTTTGCTCACTGCTGGATGCATGTGGAGTGTTGACATAAATCACTTGACTGAAAATTCTTTTGCCCATAGCATCAAGGGTTCTATTCCAGATGCCTCTCACATCATTTCTTAATGTGATGTTATATGTATATGATATGTTTAATCACCCACATCTTAACTTTTACCCCAGTTATGAGTTCCCATGGAGATATATTGGATACTGGCCAAAATAAATTATTTGCATTGGCATTCATCCCCACAAGTATTACATATTTATCCACCCTTGTTCTGTTTGTCATAAGCCTGTTGTCCTTCTACTAACCCTTCTTTACCCCTATGTCAATCACTTTATGCTGCACAGCATGGCAGCTTAATAATGAGAACTGACCAGAAACACGTCCATGAATGTTTCATTACAACAAACATTGTTATGTGTATGTCTGTCTCTCCTTGTGTTCACCACTTCACTCCAACCCCTCTTTATGTTTGTACATCTATTAGGCTGATGGATGTACATTTCATCTCATGGTTTCTGCATACTGACATGACTCTTCTGATGGATAATACAAACATATTACCTTAACTCAATAGGATACCAGTGCTCATGCAGTGTGCCCGATTTCAAAATCTGCTGTAAGATACCCTTTCTGTCATGATCAGGTAATGATGGATGAAATGTGATGTGGAAATTGTCCTTACTATGTAGAATCATACTGCAAATACATTTCAGGATGTCCAGCCCTACACAATTAGATAGCATATCTTGAGTCATAATACTCATTTCAAAAGTTGTACCACCCCTTGTCATTTCTAGAAAGCTGTACACACAATTAACTTGTGATTTGCAATGAGGCCTGCAAAACATCTACTAATTGTACAACTGCATTGAGGTAGGCATTACTGAGAAAATTGGCGAAAGTCACATACTTTAGTGTAGTCATTGACAGCCACATTTGCAGTCCTGATCTTGTTTACTCAGTTAATGCCATCCTGATACCATTTATAAAAACAGAATAATCTGGATTTAAATCCTGTCTCACCTGCGCTCTGACAAAGAGCTCACTGCTCTTACACACTGTGCCACAAAGAAAGCAAAACACCAGATGTATTTTCCACACTCAGTACTGTACAGACTGCTGATGGCCACGCATTGCTGTTTAGCCTTTTTGTGTGAAGGAAGGAGACTTGTGTATTCAGACAAAACAGGAGACTGGTATTTGTTTGAAGGTGGTTTCTCTGCAGAGAAGCATTTATTTTGCTAAAGTATCCTTCTATTATTTAATTACATTTTAGATTTTGTAAATATTAAGAAATGTATTTATATAACCAGTAGAAAAATGAAGGGTGAACTGTATGCACTTCTTTTACTTCACTGTTGGTATAGGCAGCTTTGGCAAACATTTACATTTATGAGATAGACAGGTTATACATTCAGCACAACTATATTCTTACCTTTTACTTTTGCTATTTCACATGGGATTTGAAAGAAATGTAATGTACATGCCATTGACACCGGTATTATGCTTCTGAGATGGCCCAGGGCAACCTCTACAAGGGGGTGAGCACAGTGAAAACTGGCTGGCATTCATAATTTGAATTATTTACTATTTAGCAATGATAATTGTCATCCAGTAATCAATGACTTGACTTTTCAGCCTTCACTATATGAATATTTTCTTCCGTAGCCTGTTCTACTTTGGCAACACTAGTTTGCTACTTACTTTGCAAGACTCAGGATCCAGTGCTCATAAACACTGATTCTTTTTCTGCTGCTCAGGCTTAGCATCCAGGATTCGGCCCGCTCCATTCTGCCTTCACTATGCTTGGGCTCCACTTCGCTCACCTACCCTACCTCCATTCCCACCAACCCCCACATCAATTACATTTATACAACCGGACACCACACCCCTCTTCCCCTCCAGCCAATTAGAGACCAGCTGCCAGTACCACCTACACCTGTACATAACTCCACCCACACAGGTAACATACAATGCCTACAATTCTTCAGAGTCTAGTATCTTCTCCACCGAATAAATTATCACTTACATCCCACTTAGTTTTTCTCAATACCAAATTAGATGGGTTCTAATTGAACTGTCGGCAGCTTAGGTTGTCGAATACTTAATCCTCGACATCTAAGCGTCGAATGCTTACAATAGCGAACAGCCACATCATCAAATTCTTTCCTCGGGGAAAAAATTCACATGGCTGTTATCGGGGATTTGCCCTTTCCCCAATGTAGAGCGATCTCAAAGTTGGTATATTTAGTTAGGGGGGGCTGTGGGGGCCACAGTCCCCCATATCAGGGAGGGGCAAAGTCCCCCAGTATGTTTGGATGTGTTTATTTTGCTTATGGACAGCCACCCGAATTCTTCCCGAGGAAAGAATTTGATGATGTCACCATTTGCTATTTTAAGAGATCGACACATTGGTGATGATGATTTAGCATTCGACAACCTAAGCTGTCGATGTTATGATATAGATGCAATTAGACATTATGCCATACAATATAAACTTCAGAATCCTCTTATTCTCCTCCACAGTCATTCTTCACTTACTCACCTACTTCACTTCTCCCCTCTCCTTTAACTTTCTCTGCCCTGTTTCTGCCACTTTATCCTCACAATCCCGTACTTCAAATTACTAGTCTCCCACCAGGACACAATTGCTCTTCAGCAATTTAATTCTGCTTGCTGAACGCACTCAAGTAGCTCTGCAGTCTGCGGCTACCACCCCGCCCATACAGTCTAAGAAGAAATAAGTACTGCAAAACTAAACAAGGATATACATTTTGAGCCTCAAGAGCAGGAGCACACTCATGCAACTCTCCAGTCTGTGGCTAATACCCCACCCATACAGTCTAAGAAGAAATCAGTACTGCAAAACTAAACAAGAATATACATTTTGAGCCTCAAGAGCAGGAGCACACTCAAGCAACTCTCCAGTCTTTGGCTAACACCCCACCCATACAGTCTAAGAAGGAATCAGTACTGCAAAACTAAACAAGGATATACATTTTGAGCCTCAAGAGCAGGAGCACACTCAAGCAACTCTCCAGTCTTTGGCTAAAACCCCACCCATACAGTCTAAGAAGGAATCAGTACTGCAAAACTAAACAAGGATATAAATTTTGAGCCTCAAGAGCAGGGTCAGTTCACCCAGGCATTCTGCTTGTATGTGTTATGAGAGAGAAACTATAACATTAGCAGTGTTTCTTAGTAGTTCTCAGCATGTTAATAAAACTGACTGTTGTAGCCTTGTGCCCCCCCCCCCCAGCTAGTGCAGTAATCCTAACTGTACAATAGACAGTATACATTTAATTCAGATCTCTGTGATTCAATTAATCATCAAGCATCCCTCTCTGTGCTTTCTGCCTTAGTTTGTATCAATTGAGCCCCACCTGTTTTTATGCATCTCTGTACATTCCCCTTCACTGCTAATGTATCTCCTTACTCTAATCTGTGAACAAACTGGCTACTTATAAGCAAGCCATTGTGAAGACACACTCCCAACCTTAATAAACTTTGCTGTCTCTTCTCTCCTTCACTTTACAGGTAGAGTTTGAATTATTACTCAACCCCACTGAGGCCTTCAGTGATAGATTTCCACTGATTGCCTCTCTGGTTTCACTGGTTTCTTTGCATTCTACCTGGTTTACACCCCTTGTGCTATCCCCCTCTCCCAATACTAAGTCTATATTAGAATCTTGCTAAACATGGAGCCATCTTTAAATTACTAGTTTCCCACCGGGACACAAGTGCTCTTCAGCAATTGAATTCTGCATGCTTGTAAGCCATTAGACCTCAGGAATTTGTTTAAAGTGTTCAGATTTGTAAAGTAACACTTAATTTTTGCTGCCCATTACTCTTGCTTGGTGGGCTCTGCCACGAACGGGCTCTCTCCACTCTCCTGCCCTGCCCCCAATTCCCTCCCACCTCCACTACTTCTACATTTATAATAATCGTAACCACACCCATAGCTCAACCTCACATCACCTCCACCAATCACAGCTCCTCAAATCAGATCACATTATACCACACTCACTTGCTCCACCACAAAATACTCCCAACAACTCTCATTCCTGCTAGGCATTATTACATCACCCCACACTACTTACCCATCCACATATAGTGCATCCCTATAATGCCTGTCTACACCTCCACCTAAAACTAACTTAAACTTTATAAACATGACTATCACACAGCTAAGTCTAGTCTGTCTTCTCATAATTCTTTATGACTCCACAAGTTATCACTCTAGCAATATCCCTAAACTTAGTAGCACAATACTGTATTATGCACTCTCATATACAGACACCACACATTATAATAATATCTGCCCACAATTGTTCAAGAACTACATAACAGACCAATTCAGAACTAAACACATATGCTCTCATTCCTACTCCAAAAAAAACCACAATACTTTCTCACACTCATCACCAGTCTCCTACATCTGTTTCACCATTTTAACACCAGGCTCACCATAAGTGGGGACATCCACCCCAACTCAGGCCCAAATCCATCTTGTCCAACACAAACTGATCCAACACGATTGTCAGAACATAACACCCCCACTATCTTCATCCCTGAGCAAATCAACAACAGCAGCAAAACCAACCATCCTTTAATGCTAAATATTAATATTAGAAGTATCAAAAATAAAATACTTGAATTGCAGGCCACAATAGCACACTACTCCCCAGACATAGTTGCTTTAACAGAAACCTGGCTTAATAAAAACATAGCTAACTCAGAAGTTCTCCCTACTGGCTACAATATCATTAGACAAGACAGACCACTTCATAAAGGGGTGGAACTGCCTTACTGTATATGCCTAACTTAACTTTACATCAAATACCAAACTCCTACCCCTCCCCCTATAATTGGAACATACTTATCTCACAACTTCAACTTCACCCCAAAATGGTCATCGCCACAATTGTGAACTATATTCCACCTGGTACTACACCTGATAGCCTTGAAGACTTCTTATCCTGGTGTTCTTCCACATACTCACAAGAAACCCTTATTTTGGGGGATTTCAATCTAGATTGGTTCACCTGTATATCAGAACCACCAAATAATCTAATAACTCTCCATGGCTGCCAGCAGCTAGTCCAAGTTCCAACTAGATGTGATAAAAAATTCTAAAAGGGAATCCATCCATGACTGGGTCCTAACTAACAATCCCACATTGTACCCCCACACAGGCAGTCTCCCAGACATCTTAAGTGACCACAACATAATATATATTATACATAGTAGAACAAGCATATGCAAAACCACTAACTATAAATCCACTAGAAACACAAACAATTTCTCTCCTGAGGTCCTCAATACTTTACTCTGTAACTGTGACTGAACCCCCCCTAAAAACCCTCCCACTTGACCAGGATGTACCATAGTTCAACAAAACATTTCTACAACACATAGACACCATTGCTCCATTGCGCAAAATCAAGGTTAGAACCTCTATAAACCCCTGGCTCAGTAAAGAAACCAAACAAATCCTCAAGTCCAGAGACACTGCCCGACTTTACCATCAAAAAAACAAAGAAACACAAAGCCTAACTAAGTACCAAGAACTGCACAACCGTGCAAAAAATGCATTACGCTGGACAAAAAATCATACTACACAACATTACAAACTAAATACCAACACAACCCCCCAAAATTTTGTAAAAATGTAAACCAGCTACTAAAACCCACCCAAAAGGCTACCCCCAAACCAGCCGCCCCTGACACTAAAGTTCCCATCGAAACACAATTCAACTCCCATTTTCTGAGCTCAATTCTATCCTTAGTATCACAGGACAGTTCCAACCTCACTACCCCCCCCCAACACAAATAACACTAATACAAGCTTTACCGTCAAAAAATTTCCACCACTTCAATCAAAAGCATGCTCTCCAAACTCAAAACCTCATCAACAGCAGCTGACCTACTCCCCAGCTATTTCTTGAAACTCACAGCAGATGCTATTACTATCCCAATCTCCACTCTCATAAACAGATCAATTGTTGAAAATGATGTGCCCAAACTCTGGAAAATATCCTATGTTACACCCATACTTAATAACTACAGACCCATTGCTATACTCTCCCCCCTGGCCAAAATCGTAGAAAAATGCATTCATACCCAGGTGCTAAAATATCTCCTAGACAGCAACATCCTGTCGCCTACTCAACATGGTTTCAGACCTGCCCGTAGTACCACTACAGCTCTCCTCTGCTTCAAAGACACAGTAAACCATCTGAAAAACATAGGCATGAAGGTGTCAACTCTGTTTTGGATATGTTCAAAGCATTTGACACAGTCTCACACCAAATCCTGCTAAACAAACTAAGCTAATATCACCTATCAAATTCCACTCTTACCAGGTTCCAAAGCTACTTAACTGACAGGTACCAAGCTGTAAAATGGGAAAAGCCTCTCTCTCTTAGGACCACTACTATTCACAATCTTCACAAATGACTTCCATACCTCCACACAGCGTGCATCTATAATTCAGTATGCAGATGATACTACCTTAATCTGTGCTGCACAAAACATTCCCACCCTCTTGCAAACAACTCAACTAGCATTCTCTGACGTTGAAAACTACCTTACCAAAGCCCAACTTATCCTCAATCCAAAGAAAACTCAGCTTATGATTATAACCAGTTCTAACAAAAACACTGATAACAGTCCATTCACTATCTACTCCACAAATGCTACTCCAATCACTCCAGTGACACAGGCTAAGCTATTGGGAATAACCATAGACTCCCACCTAAAATTTGATAGTCATCTCAACTTAACTATTAAAAAAGTACACGCCAAACTGGGATCACTCTACTGTATCAAACCATTTCTTACCAACAACACAAGATCAGCCATTACTCACTCCCAACTTCTATCCACACTACTCTATGCATCTCCTATTCTGACTAATCTCAACAAAACTGAACTAAGCAAAATGGAAGCCTGCTATAACAGAACTGCCCATTATGCTGTAAATTGCTCATATAGAACTCATCACTGTACTGCTATGAGACAACTCCACTGGCTTGAACTGCCCAACGTCATAACCTACAATCAGCTCTGCCTCTGTCATTCGATCTGTTACTTCCCCAATAACTGTCCTGCCCTCAAAAACCTAGTAGAACATCACTCAGCCAAAAGGCCTCTTAGATCATCAAGCAAACTACTACTAGAAGTCACCAACAGCTACAATATCTTTGGAGACACACTATATAGTAGTCCAGTGACTAAAAATGGAACTCTCTTCCCCACTAGCATACAAAACACATTGTCCAAAGCCTCCTTTTAAAAACCTCATTAGGCAACATCTCAAGCAAAGTTGGCAGTGCCATGACTGCTCCCCAGGCTAGTGAAAGCGGATAAGGTACACATACTAAGCCTAGAGTACTTGATAATAGTTTTCACTCTTACTCACAAACACTGGATAATGTACAATGTATGTACTGTACCTGTGTACTATGTATGTATTCTACCTACGTTCCAAATTTTAGCTGTACCCCACAAATCTATGAATTACCTTTATTTTTAAATTAATATTTTCTTGTTTGTTCTCTCCACTGTAACTGTTGATGTGCTGCATACCACTGTAAAAACATGTCTGTTGTAATATATGTGTGCATACTGATCATGTCTAAATATCTAAATGTATCTGTAATCTTTCTATGTGGAATTTTTCTCCCCGGGACTCTGATGAAAAAGGGCCTTTTCGGCTCAGTCAGACACCCCCAGTTAACAAATGTAAAATAAAAATAAAAAATAAAATAACAAAAGCTTCTCCAACATATCACCATCTCTATTTAACTTAGAAACCTATTTCCTAACTAAACTTAGGTACTCCACCACCACCACCAAACCAAAATTCGCTCATGTTGTGCTTAATAAGTCCCACTTTCCAACCTTTCACTACTTTAAACCAACAACACATACTCAGGTCCTCACCCCTTGTGGGGACATTCATTCCAACTCTGGTCCAACCAACTCCACAACCCACATCCAAAGCTCCTAGTCCCAAAACCTATTCATAACAACAGCTAACGTTCATAGTATTTGTAATAAAATCACTGAATTCCAAGCCTGGCTTTCTCCATACACCCCAGATGTTGTTGCACTTACTGAAACATAGTTAAAACCACATATATCTGATACTGAAGTAGCCCCCCAGGGTACAACATACTTAGAAATGACCGTTTGCACAAAAAAGATGGTAGCATTAAACTAATCTACCATGGCTCCTTAAATATTACACAGTATTCCAAACCTGTTCCAACCTTCGGTAAAGTAGAACTATTACCAGGAACACTCCATATCAACAAAAGAAAACAAATTTGAATAGCTGCATTATACATTCCCCCAGGTCAAAATATACCCATTTTAGAAGTTTTTCTCTCCCAGGCAACCCAAAATACCTCAAATGAAACCATTATTTTGGGTGATACTAACATAAACTGGAAAACTTTCATCTCTAACTACCCCTCTAATAGTATAAACCTGTATAGGTTTACCCAACTCATCACAAATCCCACGCATATAGTAAATAAACAAAACAAATCCACCCTTGATTGGATTCTCGTCTCATCTCCCCATAAATACACTAGCACAGAAACCCTCCCAAGCATCTCTAGTGACCATGTACCTGCCTTCACTCACAGAACCCAAACACAAACAACAAAAGTCCATTTGTACAAAACATTTAGATATCTTACCCATTTTAGTCAAAATGTATTTATAGACATTTTAAATGCCCAGAACTGGTACCCAACTAAAATACTTCCACTAAATGAAGCAGTAGAGTACTTCAATAATGTCTTTCTTAATACTGTCAACAGTCGTACCCCTATGTGAACAGAATGAATTAAGCACATCCATGCCCCTTGGCTTACAAAAAATACTAAACAGACTTGCATTGTTAAGGGTAGAGCATGGAATGAATGGTGCAAAAATAGAACCCCACAAAACGAAATAAAATACAAACAACTCTGCAACACTGCTACAAAGCTGATCATTACCGAAAAAAGAAACTACTTCTTCACTCAACTAGACTCCCAAAACAACAATTCACAAAAGTTTTGGAAATCTATTACCTCACTTCTTAACCCTGGAAACCAATAAACCCTACAATATCCCCTGATAAAGACCCACTAGAAATTGCCTAGGCCTTTAACACCCACTTCATTGAAACCATTCAAAAACTTGTCAATGACATCTCTACTCAAACAAACTCTACCTCAAATAAATCAGATAGCAACACACATCCCCCCTCTCCTAAGTCAAACACAAGCTTCCCCCTTTAAATGACACCTCAGATAGCAGCCCACTCACTTGTACTTTTACTAAACAACCTGTACCCACCTCTCTAGTGCACAAACTGTTAACTAAACTAAAGTCATGCTCCCCCTCTGCCAACAGACTTCCAGCAAAATACTTAAAAATTGCTTCAGATGCTGTAGCATACCCTGTTAGCATTCTCATCAATCAATCCATCTCTGAATCACGCATTCCACAGCTTTGGAAAAAAATCCATTATAACTCCGCTACATAAAGGTGGCAATGTTAGTGATCTATCTAATTATCGGCCCATCTCTATACTCTCTCCTCTATCTAAAATCCTACAAAAGTGCATACACACTCAACTGTTAAAATATCTCACCAACAATAACTTACTTGCCCCCACCCAGCATGGCTTTCGCCCTGCACACAGCACTACCACTGCCTTACTTTCATTCACCAACACTGTTAACAAAGCCTTGGATGCTGGTCTAATAACCTCTGCTATCTTATTGCATCTATCTAAGGCTTTCGATACAGTTTCACACCCTAAACTACTACTACAACTACAGTCCTTAAATTGCTCCCCACATTCACTGGCTTGGTCCCCCAACTATCTTTCTGACATGAAACAATCTGTCAAATGGCAGCACAAGCAATCTGAATATCTCCTAAACAAAACAGGAGTTCCCCAGGGGTCCATTTTGGGCCACTATTGTTTAATATTTTCATCAATAACCTCCACAAAGCTTCCTCTCTTAGTACTCTAATCCAATATGCAGACGATTCTACGATAATCTCCACTGTCAACAATCTGACAGACCTTCAACATCTAACACAAATGGCCTTCACTTCTATTGAATCCTGGATAAATAATACCCGGCTTCTTCCCAATACAAAAAAGTCTAAACTCCTAATATTTTCATCCACTGCAAGTGATGTTCCTTATACCCTGTATATAACTGCTCATATGGTATGATGTTCTGTAACCTTTCCTGCAGCTTTCCTCCCCAGGCCTCCACTGAAAATGAGTTTCTGACCCAGTGGACTTTCCCGGTTACCAAATGTCAATAAATAAATAAATAAATAAATAAATAAATAAATAAATAATGTTGACAGAATGGATGCTTCTACAGACCCTCACAGTTTGTTTGAGTGTGTGGGTGTGCAACCTACCATTCTGTTGTCCTAAATGAGAAGTGTGTTTCAAGTGATTTTCTGTTGAATTTGTGTAGACAGCCTGATCATTTTACGGAAAACATATATGCATTACTTATGTGGTATTTTTTGGTTTGTACAATTCTTCATTTGTGTTTGAGGAGTGGAAGAGCGATCTAACATTCTGTTGTCCTAAATGAGAAGTGTGTTGCAAGTGTTTCATGTTGACCAAGGGTACACAGACTGATTATTTTTGTGAACAAATATATTGTGTGTGATATTAATGTGTTTTATCCTTCATGGTAAGCATTATTTTTGTTTTTGTTCTTAACTAAACATTATTTAGATATATATTATCTTTATGTGTGCGATAGGTGTAATGAGTGTCTGTATTGCTGCAGCATCTGCAATTGTGTGACCAGTGTAAAATTTTGTTCAGATATTTTGGGCTAATATTTAGGGGACTAGTAATTTCATTCCTTTGTTTGTTGCTTAGTATTACAGATGATCCTAATAGTAGAGGTGCAGGACTCTTACCACCTGATGTTGGAGTATCAGTAGGTTCTGATGATGATGGTGGCCAAATGAAGGCACAGTCGGGGGGGCGTGTAGAGGTTGAATCTGATCCCATCAATTTCCTTCAGACACAGTCAGTATGACTACAATAATCATTCCACTGAACCCTCAGACAATGGATAGGTTGGGGATGACACAGTTGATCAGGGTAGTGTGGCTACTGTGGTTTGAGTGCAAGTTGACTTTGGCCATAGCCAAAGTATGGGTGAGGTGCCATGCAGGAGGGTTGGTATTGGTGATTGGAGGAGATCTGTTGTCTGCCCTCCGCCTGATGCTCCTCACTCAAAGTATGTCTAGGGCCATCGTGGAGGCACAGTCACATTCCACTAGAGCCTCCAAAGACATTCTTAGGGCTGTAGATGTAGCACAAGTGGACATGCATGAATCATTCCATCGTGTGGCCAATTCAATGGATTGATGAACGCCACAATGAAACAAGCATTGTCTGTGATGCAGTGGTTGTTGGAGAGGGAGACAGCATCCATGGGTCTGTAAGGCCACAATATCATCTGGTGTTAGCCAACATGGTTGTGCCCAATCGTGCTCTCGTACTGGCACTACCTTCCAGTGTTCTTTCAGTGGTTGAGGTGTCCACATCCAGACTTGGTAGGCCATGCAGAGGTGGACCTGGGTAGTCGTGATGAGAGCTCACCCAGGAGACATTGCTCACATTCAGGTAACACCACCACATCTGACCCCGGCCATGGAACTGCCAGTGCAAGTCCAGGCAGAGCCAGTTCTCATGGTCAGGGGTGATGGCAATGATATGATACTTCTACCATGCACAGCTCACATGTGTCCAACATGCCAAGTTGTAGTGCTAGCACAGAGCTGGCCTGTGTTCATTCAGACACTCACACATACATTTCACATATAGTGCCCATACAGATACCCACATATACCAGCTACATGAGGTATTGATGCAGGTTATAGGTCATTCTGTCTCATTGGCCATTTGATATTATCTATATTCTATCTGCCTGTGTTTCTTACTTGCATACTCACAACTTTGGTGTCAGACTTGGCCTCTTGCCCCACCAAACCCCACCCTGTGCAAATGATGATAACTGTGTCATCACCTTGTTTCTACCTTTTGGATTCAGGGTTACATTTGTATATTATCTGATGCAGATAGTGGATAGCTAACTGAATGTATTGCTGATATTATTTGAAATTATTTCTGATTTATTACAGCATTTTAGTGTTTTGATTCCTACATTGAAATCCATGATACAGTAGTCATGCTTATTGCTCCACTTATGAGAATGTAGGCGTAAGTAGAGTTTAGACTGCTTTTTTTGTAATGGGTATTTGAGATGCATGAGTCATGCTAGTTGATAAACTACATAAATATATATTACATAAGTCAGTCCTTTCAAATATTGATGTTATTGGTGGACAACTGACACGCATTCTACTTCGGTACATTTTTAAGTAACAGTATGCAGGTATTTGTCATTCATTCATGTTCTTACACATTTATTTTTCTTTTAAAGGTTCAATGCTTACTGTCATAGTCCTGTACTTACAACTGTTGTCATTTGGGGATGACTCTGTCTGATGCTAGCAGTACACAGCTATTGCATAGTTAAGTAAAGGTTGTGAATGTTGCCTGCATTACTTTTACTGTATGTATGTGCATAGAATGAAAAGTGTACCACTTAGGTAGTCAGCATGTGCACTATCCATTGCCTCCTGGTCAGGCTGAGGGCATATTGTGTATGCCTACACCCACAGCAGTTGGGAGTTCCCCCTGTGACACCTCATGTGCATGTGGATGTGGTGACCTTGCCAGTGGGGGTGTAAGAATTGTTGCTAGCCCTTGGTGATCATTTTACAGTTGTTTTTGCAGGATGATATTGTGTAGGATAGCACAGACCATGATAATTTTGCACAAGTACTAGGATCGTACTGCAAAGCACCCTCCCCCAATGTTTCTAGGCACTGAAACCGTGACTTCAACAGCCCAAACACACTCTATGATATTTCTTGTTTGAGCATGTGCCTCATTACAGTGTTCTTCTGTAGGTGTGGGTGCATTTCTGATGGGCATCATTAGCCATGGTTCAAGTGCATCCCTTGCATCCCCTAATAAATGTCTCTAAGAAACATTACCTCTGGAAAACATCTGGTAGAGCTGTGAGTTGTGCCAGATATGGGAGTCGCAGTAACTGCCAGGGTTGCCAGCACATACATTCAGGATGATTCCCTTTTATCATTGCACATGACCTGGCAGTTAATGGAGTGGAACCCCTTTCCACTGATGTAGACCCTTCCCTGTTCTCTGAGTGGTGCTTTGATCTCAATGTGAGTGCAGTTTATGGCATCCAAGACTAAAATGTGCTACAAGGTAGAAATCCTGCATAGTTCTAGATTTGTCCTCGGGGGTATGGGAGAAATATATATCTATATCTATATATATATATATATATATATATATATATATATATATATATAGTCAGAACATTTAGGAATTGGTGTAGGAACCTGGGTGCTGATCCCTGTGACACCCCCAGTATGTCCCCTGTAGGTCTATGAAAGGCTCCTGTGACTAATGTTCCAAGTGCTACACATACCTTGGTCTCCACAAGTATTGGTTCCCCTTGGTTTGTCCTTGCTCTCAGGTGAGGATGACAGAGATTGCAGAGTTCATGGAGTGTGTCTCTATCCACCCTGTAGTGCTCTACTATTTCCCAGCTCATGCACACCATGAACATTTAAGTGGGGACTAAATACCCCCCCCCCGCCCAAGGTCTATCAGTAACATGAGATGAGCCCATTGCACACACACATGCAGAAGAGCAGCAGCAGCCTCTAACATTCTTTCCCTCCTGTATTCAAATAGGTTTTGGGGTACAAGGCAAAAGGCTACACTAAGTGTATACCATTGCTTTATAGCTTGTTGAATAGCTCCACCATATTGGATTGGTTGATTAGCATACAATTCAACTGCTTATGCAGTAATTAGAATGTCACGATGTTTACCATGTTTGCACAGCTCTACATATCATGTACCCAAGACTTCAGCGAGCCATGTAGGGTTTATTGAATCCTGCTCATGGAATGTAAAAATGTTAAGAGAAAAAGAGAATAAGAAGATAAGGTGATTTATTTATATGAGATAAAGTTCTAGGACAAGTAAATATAGATTTGACTGCAGGACCAGATGGAATAGGGTATGAAAATGTAAAAATAAGGTTGAGGGATTGGCAAAAACATTTTTTTTTAATTTTGAATGAATGGTTGAATGAAGGTTATAGGCATAAAGAATTATGTAGTGGAATACTTAAATTCATATAGAACTGGAGACTGATAGTATTGAATAATAATGATTATAAGATCTTGATGAAAATAATACAAAAGCGATTTGAAACTAAAACAGAAAATATTATGGAAGATAGTATATATATATATATATATATATATATATATATATATATATATATATCTATATCTATATATATATATATATATATATATATATATATATATGGTTTACCATCATGTAAGCCAAGCAGACTCGGTCGAATAGTCATATCATCGACCCACGTTTGCGAAAACTCACATTGCCAAAATCTGCTATTGTCGAATTACAGATCAAATGCAACCTAAGGACGTGTATTAACATGGGTTGAGATAATGTCGAGATTTGTAGTTCGGCAATATCAGAGTTCAACATTGTCAACATTTGTGTTTTGGGGTTTGCACAAAATGGATTCTACCATGTTCACTTCGTCTACATGATAGTAAACTATATATATATATATATATATATATATATATATATATATATATATATATATATATATATATGGATTCACTTCATAATCTCGAGATACTGAAGCCGAAAATCCATAAATTCGAAACTCCAGAAGCGTGAAACTTAAAGTCGCGACTTTTACACTAAACATAGCGCAGACATAAACACAAACATACACTTCCCTTCACATACACAAACACCTACCCTACATACAAGCAGGGGGGTTAGCTCCCCTGGACCCCCCATGTGGGGGGCTGCATCCCCCACACCCCTGTACTTAAATATACTAACTCCGAGATCACACTACACAGACAAACACACAAAAACACCACCACACAAGCTACATTCCCCTCGCACACACACACGTGACACTAACAAAACACACAGACACACACTAAAGCCCCTACCCAAAACCCATAAAACACAAACACTTACCTACATCTCCAACCACCCACTCACACACTGTAACACCAGAACCGCTAATTCAAAATCTCTGAACTTTGGGATTTTGAATTTCGCACTTCTGGGGTTTTGGTATTCTAGACTTTCGCCCTTCTGGTCTTAGGCTACTGAAATTCGGGATTTCAGCAGTTCGAGACTCCGAAGGGAACCCATATATATATATATATATATATATATATATAGTATAAAGGGGAATGGTTGTCAAGAATTATAAATGATAGTTAGTGAAACTGTGGATAATATTATGAATACAAAAGAGGAAGCAAAAATCATGATAAGGCATTTGATACAATTAGATGTGAAATTTTATGGGGAATATTGAAGAAATTATGCATATCAACATATAGTAATAATAAAGTAAAAATACTTGTAAATGGCTGGTTAAGCCAAGAAATACATATGAAGAGCGGTGCAAGACAGAGCTGTCCAGTGAGTTGAACACTCTTTGCCTTAGTTATGAATGTAACAGTATGTGAAATAAATTATAAAATGAAGGAGGTGGGGTATATAACACCTGAACAGTTAAGAATCCCAGTTCTGTTAAGATATTAAGATGACATTATAATAATTGCAAAAACAAAATTTGCATAAAAGAAGTAGTAAGTTGCACAAATGAGTGTCTACAGGTGATAGGGATGGATTTTAATAAAGAGATAAGTAAAGATGTGGGTGGTAGGGGGTATATATTTTAAAATGAATGACATTTCTGTGTTAGGTATAAAATTTGGGAATACAGATGCAAGTAGTAGAATTCAAAGGGAAAAAAACAATGGAAGAAATAAAACAAACCCGTCTTTTCTGGAGAACTTATACATTATCATTCAGAAAAAAAATGCTTATTTGATAAATTCAGTACTGATGGGGAAAATAGCATACTTAGCAAGTGTATTTATGTTACCAACAGTATTTTAAAAGGAATAATTGCAGATAATATTTTCATTTACATGGGGTTCTATATTAAACCCAGTAAAAGGAGGAATTTTGTATGTAAATAAAGAGGAAGGAGGTTTAGGGTTAATTAACTCAGTGGTATATGCTGCTTCATTAAATTTATACAAAGTTTTGAAATGCATGAATGAAAAAGATGTGAGATTAATAGTAAAATTGTATAAAAAAAGTATGATACATTTTGGGGTATGGTAAAAAAAAGCAAAAGAGAAAAAAAAGTATATAAATGAAGAAATAAAATGCTACTAAGAAAAAATATGTTTATGCAAAATAAAAATTGATGATATAGATAAAGAAAGAAAGGTATGGTATAAGAATGTAATGATAAATCATTCCTATGTAAAATCTTTGGAAAATCTAACAGATGAAAAGAATCAAAGTTATAAATATAAGAAGGAATGGTATAATCAGAAAGCAGAATGTCATTTTTGTAGTGACTATTAATAGATAAATTACTAGTAAAAGGAAATAAAGAAACACAATAGAATATGTTTACATTGTCAAGAAGAAGAAACTACCTAACATGTTTTTGAAATGCAAAAGAGTAAAAATGTTATGGCGAAAACTATGTAAAGAAGATTTTTTTTGAAGATAAAAAACAAGTGGACAAAATATACATGGATATCATTACATATGGATCAGAATAGAAGTAAAGAATAATAGATAAAGTTATTTTATGTCATATGGGTTATATGGAATAAAAGAATTAATAAAATTATGTTTGAAGATAAATGGATTTTAGGATCAATATTAAGTGAAATCAGATGGTGAAATCAAATGGTGGTTATGGAAAAAGGAGCGGGTGTCTGAGACGGATGAAAATTAGTATGAATGTAAGGAAATTTATGAATGTGTATAAATATATTTGTATATTTGCACATTTATTAAAAAGGTCACACAGAAATAAAAATTGGTTAAAAAACAAAAGAAAATTTAGCAAAGCTACACTTTCCACTGTGTGACACCTTAAACCTCTTGTATCAGAGGCAACATGGGATATATGCAAATTACCCTTTAAGGATATCAGGTGTTTCAGCTAAATAGCAATTAATAAAAGAAAAAGTCATGGACATTCAGAACTGCCATTTAGCTGAAAGACCTGATATCTGATATGTAATAGGAGTTCTTTTTGTATATGTAAATAAAGGACCCTCTTTTTTGATAGATGCCATGTGATCTTTAAGATCCACTTGAGCTACAATCAATTCAGTTAGAGGGGATTTTAATTTAACATCTCATCCAAAGAATGACCCTCTCAGGAGTGCAGTACCTATTAGTACTTCACTGCAGTGTCAGCAATCCAGTCACCTGGAAAAGGAACAGAACCCACAGCCTTCTAGTCTCCTAGTATTAAAGGTGACTGTGCTACCTGTTGTGCTACTGGCACTGCAACTATCTTGCAAGCTAGATTAGCTATGTCAGCTGCCTAATTGGTTAAGTCATTGGTGTCATTCTGTGATGGTGGTCAATGTGTCAGCCTGGAAGGAGATCGTAGTTAGGCCAACCTGCTTTGCTAGTTGATGGCCTACAGATTTCACTCCATGCTTTTGCTTACTGCCCAAAGCTTTTGCTGCCTCCCATAGTGCCCTTTTAGGCAAAGTCTACTGGACAGTCCAATGTAGTAAACAATGACATAGCAAATCCTAATTCTGACCACCTTAAGGTTGCTCTCCTCAGTGTGAGTAGCATTAACAACAAATTGCACAACCCGAAGGCTCTCGTAACATCTAGGATACACCCAGGTCTCTTTTGTAATAGACATGGTTCCAGAGCAAGGATAGCACTCCCTCCTTATGTAACATGAAATCTGAAGGACGCTGTGTAGTTACTCCACATTTGTCACAGATAATATCACCTCTAGGCAAATCCCTCATGGCTGTAACACTGAACTAATCCACCTTACCCTTAATGAGAATAACTATCAATTTATAGTCTTGTGTAAGTCACCATCTGTACCCCCAGTAGACCATGATGGATTCCTAAATGAACTTAGTAAACTAACATTGTCAAAAATACATTTATATTAGGTGATTTCAATTATCCTTCAACTGAGAAATGAACATACACCTATAAATTATTATATGCCTAAAGATTCCTAGACCAAGTAAACAATACCACCTTAAAACAAATAGTTAACCAGCTCACTAAGGCAGGAACATTCATAATTTTGTCCTTACCAACAGTGACCCCTAAATGTACTATGTTTTTAATATCTTCAGCCCTGTTTAACTCAGAACACAAGTTAGTGATCCTATCCTTTAACGCCAATAAACCTGCAATGATAAACAAAACTGAATTCAATGTGTCCACTCCTTGTGATGCTTCAGCTGACACTTTTTCATCTTAACTCTAATCCCACATAAAAGAAAGTGTCATGATCTAGCAATCCCCACTAGGTTTATATTTTCATAGACAAGTACTATGTAATAAGTCTGCAGACCATTACAAGCCTAGCCAAAAACTCATATTCAAAAGTTCCTTCCAGCCATAAGAAGGGTGAAGCAAGATAGACAGAGGGATAATTTAGGCTACCCATCCATTTTGAAGCTACCCATAAAGTTATCTAGGTTAACCTTGAAGTTGGCAAGGGTGTTACTCTGCTTGAAATTTAGTGGAAGTTTGTTTCAGGGGTGAGTGATACACTGGGATATGAGTCAATCATGCCAATTGATATTATTTATTTGTTTATGAAGGCTTAGTTCATTTAACTGGGTATTTGAGGTACCATTCATTCTGAAAAGGAATAATAAGTCAAAGAGAGATGGTTCTTTTATGGCTCAAAAGGCTAGACACAAATCATCATAAAAGAGTTTTTGAGAGACTGTTTCCCTTGATAAGTAAGACTTTGAGGCCACTGATCTTCTTAGTTATGAATCTTAGAAGTCTCCCAAGTTGAATGATGTGTTTAGACAAATACATGCTGAAGGGTGAATTCTCTTCAATAATGAGATAATGATGAGATATGAGCAAAAGGAAATCAAGACTTATTTGGATTTAGTAGAGATGCTTTGGAAAAGTAGCTAAGACAGATAAAAAGCTTTCTGAGCTACTGCTAAGATATGACAGTCAAGACATAGGTTCATAGGTTCATAGGTTCATACTAGGCTATCTGCCCGAGGGCATTTACAAGCCTAGCCCATCGTTTTGTGGCTTACACCACCCCTTTAGTATGGGGAACTATACCCATTATTTTGCTGTGCCTCTGTCGAGCAGTGACACTGAGGTAATCCCTGGGGTATATCTGCGATCTCCCATCCATTGGTCAAGATTTCTCTTGAACAAGGCCAGCGAGGTGCTCTGCCTCACATGTACCGGGATTTTGTTCCACAGCATAGGGAGTCTTTGGGTGATGAATCTATCCCTCCAGCACGTCCTATTAATAGCCGTGTCAAGGTTTAAGTCTCCGCCCTTGTGGCTCTGATGGATCTAGATTTTTGAGGTGAAGCATATTCATCAAATCTGGGTTTGACATGGCCTTGTATGTTAGGCAAAGGTCACCTCTGAGCAGCGTAAGCGACTGAATAGAGCTGGAGTTCTTTCAGTCGGGCAGCATAGGACAGATTTTTGAGACCCTTTATCCTTTTGGTGAGGAACTTTGTGGCCTCTCCAGCTGCTGCAAGTGTCGGGTCAGATACATTCCGAATGGGGCATTGTACTCAATCATTGGTCTGATGAGTGATGAGTAAAGGGAGACTATGACCTCCCTTGATCTAGATGAGAATCCCTTCATGATAAGGTGGGCAATGTAGAAGGTCTTCCTAACTACTTTAGCTACATGGGTGTCGAATGACAGACTACTATCAACCTGGGTCCCCAGGTCCCTGATAACTTCTTCTGTGCTCAGTGGATTGCCACCTATTGGGTAGCTAGGGGTAACCTTGTTTTTCCCGAAGGGTATGACTATGCATTTTTTGGCATTTAACTTTAGGCCGTGGCTCTGGCACCAGTTATCCGTTTCTGTGAGACCCTTCTGAAGGATATCTGTGTCAGATGTGTTTTCTACTATGGCCCAGTTTGCAGTCATCTGCAAACTTTGTCAGCCATAACCCTCCTGTGTTTGCTTGTACTTCGGAAAAGTAGATGCCAAACAAGAGTGGGCCCAGGACTGAGCCCTGTGGGACACCACTTGTGACAGGCTTTGAGTCTGACATGGCGCCAGCAGCTCTGACCCTGTGGGTTCTGTCACTCAGCCAGTTTGCAACCCATCTTGTGATGTATGGGTTGACATTTAAGCTGATGAGTTTTTCAATGATACCCGAATGGGGTATTGTATCGAAGGCCTTAGCCAGATCGAGGTAGGCTGTATGGACTGCCTTTCCCTCATCAATGGCTTTGGTGACTGTTTCGAAAAAGTCAACCAAGTTTAAAAGGCATGATCTGCCTTTGACAAAGCCAAACTGGGTTGGATCCAAAGTCTGCAAATTCCCTATGTCTTTATTTATGAGGTCCATTATGATCCTCTCCATGGCTTTGCAGATAAGGCTTGTCAAGCTAATGGGCCGCTAATTTCCAGGGTCGGTGGAGGCACCGCCTTTGTGAAGTGGTACCACAGTTGCAGTGCGCCACTGCCTGGGTACGTATCCAGAGGTAAGACTTTGATTAAACAGCTGTCCTAGCTGTGGGTTTAATTCCTCATTGAGTTCATGGAGCACACAGCCGGGGACACCATCAGGTCCCATGGATGCTGTGTTTTTTGCTTTGGAGAGAGCAGTTCTCACTTGGGCGCTGGAGATGTTTGGGGGGCTGCAATCGTTTGGTATAGATATCTCTCCTTTTGGGGGAGGGGGGGAGAAGTTTGCACTGAACCTGTCAGCCAGTATGTTGGCAATGTCTGTAGGATCAGTAATCTTCACATTAGTTTGAACTAGCTCTGAGCATATCTGGGAGTTTCCTCCCAGGTTTCTAACATAGCTAAAGAAGGCCTTATGATTGTCTTTTGAGTCTTTAGCTATTTTTCTCTCGAAATTTGCTTTGGATGATTTTATGAGAGCTCTTAGTTTTTTACTTATAGTGATCAAGGGTGTCTTACCTTTTAAGGATTTTGCTCTATCTTGTAGTAGCTTCCTCCTTTTGTTGTAGAGTTTGTTTATGGCTGGGGTCCACCAGACTGGACGCTTGCCTTTGGTACAAAGAGTCTTTGTTTTGCTTGGGATTGCCTTATCCATGCAGTCCTGCAGGTGCTGGTAGAAGGCATTTGTAAGTTATTCAGCGGCTTGAGTACTGTTTTCCTCCGGCTCGGGGGCCTTAAAGGAGACCACACTAGTCTTTAGAAGTGCGAAGTCGGCTTTTGAGAAGTTCTTTACTGTGGTCTTTTTATTTCAGGTGGGGTGGGATGAGGACCTCCAGCGAGATTAGTTTGTGGTCTGATCTCACCAGTGAGGGGTACACCTCCGGTGTTGAACATTGTGCTCCCATGTTTGTGATGATGAGATCAAGTATGTTATCTCCTCTTGTGGGGATGGTGACTAGTTGTTCCATGGCATTTGAGTTTATGAATTCCAGGAACTTTTGGGCTAGGGTGTTTGGGCTTGAGTAGTGTTCCCAGTCTATATTAGGGTAATTGAAGTCACCTAGTATGATGGTGTTTGGTGATACATTTATCCCTCTAGTGTTTTCAGGAAGGCCATGTGAGGTTCCTGAGTTTGTGAGGGTGGCCTGTAACATGCTACAATTTGCAGAGCAGTCTTGCCTATGGTTAATTGCACCTGGATGGTCTCCGATGCATCGTGCGTTGCCACCAGTCTTGAGGTGTGGGTGTCCTTGATGAATATGGATACCCTCCTTTCTTGGTATTGTCCAGATTTTGGGGCCGGAACGCATGATATGAGGTAAAACCTGATAGCGCTGGGGTGCTCTCAGGAGCCTTGAACCAGGTTTCTGTCACAGCACAGACATCGATGTTCTCCATACTGAGAAGGGCCTCAAGTGCGTGCATTTTGAGATTTAGACTTCTGGCATTGAGCAGCATTACCCTTAGTTTTTTTCCTTTTTTGTGTTCTAGGGTGGTAGGTTTAGAATTTGAGCCTTGCCTAAAAAAGGCACTATGGGCGTGGCAAGAGCCTTTGCCAATATCCGGAATCCCAGGGGTGACAGGTGCAAGCCGTCCCTTGCGAAGCAGCGTGGCTTGTCCAGCATGTCATCCCAGGCAGACAGACACTGGATCCCCTTTGAATGACACCAGTGTTTAAGCCAATTGTTAAAGCTGATCATCTTATCTCTGTATTGTGGCATCATTCTTGGTGAAGGTAGGATACTGCTCAAGGTCAGGGTCATACCTGTCTGGGCTACATAATCAGAGAGCTCCTCAATGTCTCTTTTCATGTAGTCCAAGGAGGTACGCCTCAGGTCGTTTACACCAGCGTGGACAATGACTGAGTCATATTTGTACCTGCTGTTGAGAGACCTGAGTGCTTGCGTTATGTGGCGGATTCTAGCGCCCGACAGGCAGCTTACTGTGACCTTCTCCTTACTCAGTCTGGTGAGCGGGACGTCAGTGTGTCTGACTATGGAGTCACCAATGACTAGTGTGTCTGGCATTGTGTTTGGCCTTAAGGGCTGTGACTGTTTGACACTCTGACTGTGAGGTCTATGTGTTGCAGGTGTTGTGTTCTGAGGTGGTGGCTGTTTGGGTGTCTGCTTTGGTGGCCTCTGCTGTTTTGGTAGATTTTTGATCAGAGCCTCCAGTATGTCTTTGTGTGTTTATGTGTATGATTTGAGGTTGTAATGGTAATATGTGAGACTGGGTCTATAGTGTGTGTGGTAACCTTCTCCTCCTGACTGGTCTTGCCAGTCCTATGTTGAGAGAGCTCAGCCTCCAGTTTGGCTGTATAGTTGCATCTCTCGCATGTATTTGTGTTTTGTGGGAGGAGGAGAGGGTTGTCTGTGTACATGAGGCAATTGTAACATTGCCTCAATATTCCCAGGTTCACCAGCTGAGCAGGAGAGGACACTAGCAACTGATCCCTCGACATGCTAGAAGGAATAGACAAAAAACTTTAAAAAGATTCCGGGGGACGTGGGTGACCGAGAAATGGGGGGTTGCCTTTTTGGGGTACTATCTATGACAAGAGTGCCGTATCAAGGTAATAAGTACTGTAGGAGCAAGTGCTACGTTTAACAGATAGAGAATAGTCTACTTGGAGTCAAGTAGAGATGATCTTTTTAATTATAGGATACGCTGATTAGATCAGTAGTATAGTTCGAGGAAGGTAGTTTTAAGGGAAAATTTGAAGAGTGGACTTTAGGTAGCCCGAATAGTTTAAACCTGCTTAACCGGCGCTGCCCTAGTGTGCAACAGTAGCAACTCCGCGCTAAATCGGGCTAAATCGGGCTAAATCGCGCTAAAGCGTGCTTTATAGCAGGGGGCTGGAAAAGACAGGAAACGACCCAAAATGGCCAACAAACCACAAGTCACTGCCCCAAACCACTCCTCTGAGGACAAATGAAGGAGTTATGGAAATGACCCCTAGTGGCCAATAAAACTACAGTTTCAAGTCAGTAACCACCTCTCCGGGGGGCAGGGAAGCTGCTCAATGTTAGTCACTGCCACTGATGAACACAGAGACCCTCCTTCAGCCCAAGCAAAAATGGCCTCACAGAAACTTTCAAACAGTTCAGGAACAGCAAGCCTGTAACTGAACTTTTTTAACTCTCAGAAAAGTGGGAAAAAGCAAGATTTTTTTTTTTTTTGTTTGGTTTTTACAGAGATAGCAGAGGTTCACAAGTAATATCAAGTTATAACAGTGTAGTAAATGACCCCACACAAGAGTGCTAGGTCAAGGACAGAAAATATGCAAGTTTTAAGAAAAAAACGATTTAAAATTAAGTGCAAACAGGAAATTCAGCAAACAGCTTTTGGTTGTGCTCTAAATACAGCTACTAATACAGAAATCAAGTTTAACAAGCCAGAAAATGCTCAAGCTAGGCAGCTATGCAGAAAAACTTAGCAAATAAACAGAGAAAAATACTTAAAATCTCAAAAGTGGCTCCTTCTTCTCTCAGCGTTTTTCCTCTTGGAGGGTGCTTCACCAACAGCCAACAAGCCTGAAAAGACGCTCAAACCACGAGGCAACTAGGTTTTAAGAGAGGAAGATGAAGGAGTTATGGAAATGACCCTAGTGGCCAATAAAACTACAAATTCAATGCAGTAACCACCTCTCCGGGGCAGGGAAGCTGCTCAATGTTAGTCACTGCCACTGATGAACACAGAGACCCTCCTTCAGCCCAAGCAAATATGGCCTCACAGAAACTTTCAAACAGTTCAGGAACAGCAAGCCTGTAACTGAACTTTTTAACTCTCAGAAAAGTGGGAAAAAAGCAAGATTTTTTTTTTTGTTTTTGTTTTTTACAGAGATAGCAGAGGTTCACAAGTAATATCAAGTTATAACAGTGCAGTAAATGACCCCACACAAGAGTGCTAGGTCAAGGACAGAAAATATGCAAGTTTTAAGAAAAAAACGATTTAAAATTAAGTGCAAACAGGAAATTCAGCAAACAGCTTTTGGTTGTGCTCTAAATACAGCTACTAATACAGAAATCAAGTTTAACAAGCCAGAAAATGCTCAAGCTAGGCAGCTATGCAGAAAAACTTAGCAAATAAACAGAGATAAGGAACTATCAACAAGAATGCCTAGGTCTTTTCTGACAGTACCTGATTGGAGACGTGTGACAGTTATATGGCATGTGAAAATGAAATCATTTGTTCTTGCACCAGTTGTTAACATGGTCTAACCTATGTTAGAGCAATTGTGAAATAGTGGACAATCAAATACCAACCAATATACAGTCAGCTGTAACCTTTGATAACAATAGGCCACAAGTGTTGGCCTGAAGGTCAGCATAATGGATGTCAAATAGGAGAGGACTCAACACTGAGCCCTGTGGTATACCACTGGTACCTTTTTTGCTTTCAGAAATGGTGCCTGAACCTCTACACACTTGGGTTATGACAGACAATCAGTTGACTATCGACTGCACAGCATAAGGATTTATTTTGAATAATGCCCGCATGAGGACAAGTGTCAAAGGCTTTGACCACTTTCAGATGGGTTGCATGTATTGCATAACTGCTATCTACTTCTTTTGTTTCTTTTTCAAATAAATTAGGGAGGTGAAAGAGGCAGAAC
Source organism: Protopterus annectens (assembly GCF_019279795.1). NCBI lineage: Eukaryota > Metazoa > Chordata > Ceratodontiformes > Protopteridae > Protopterus > Protopterus annectens. The sequence goes on along the minus strand of NC_056746.1, from coordinate 445,079,888 downwards.
CTTCTTTTGACAAGACTGAATTGATGATGTGTCCAGAGCCAATATTTAGATTAATAAGGTCTGAGATAATACATTTCATAGCTTTACATGTGAGGTTAGTGAGACTAATGAGTTGATAGTTACTAGGGTCCTTGGTTGGACCACCCTTGTCTGTTTTCCAGGGAGAGGCTTAGATTAAACAGGAGAAGCAGGGGGTTCAGATAGGCCATATTTGGAACTAATAATCAGGCAATCTGTTATACTATAAAGGCCCATGGATGAGGTGTTGTTAGCTGTTGATAGGGCTGACATAGCTTGTTCCATAGTAAGTAATGGTGGTGGCTGGGATCAGAAGTGTAGCTGGGCTCGGGGTGAAGGGGGCAGGTAGCCACCCTTGTGCCAGGTGTCAGGGGGTACTATTTTTTTTTTTTTTGCACAGCCTCACATAAACACGGAGACATTATGTATACCTGGTGCTCCTAGAGAAGGGAGGGGAGCTAGATCAGAGAATAGTCTTGAAGGGTGCCAGACCTGGGATCAGCACCATGTGCCAAATGAGTTAGTTACAGCTCTGTCTGTAATTGTGGGATCTGTGCAATATCTATAAGTCTCAGTGGAGTAAAATTTGAACTAAATTTGTCAACTAGTAAACTAGTATATTAGCTATTTCCTTTTAGTTAGAAATGGCTGCACTATTATTGACTAGCTCCAAACATTGCTGGATGGTAGTTCTTAACTTTCTGATAAAGTTAAAGAAAGAGTTTCCTTTATTTTTGGTTTTAGGGTCTAGTTTAAGTTCATGTTCAGCTCTGAGCTTTCTAATCATTCATTTAGCCTTTTACTAGTTTGCTTAGGTGTGCTGTTAACATAGGTATAATGAAACCTCTTATAAGTACTTAGCAATTTATTTTTTATTATACAATGTAGTAGGGGTTTATTTTTAAATTTCACATTATATTTCATGTGGATAGGTACTGCCTTATTAGTGCAACTATTTAGGGGGTGTAGAACTCAGAGGCATAGACAGCAGCTTTAGTATAAGATCCATCAGGGAGGATCACAGCAGAATTTATTAAGGTCATCAAGTAAATTGAACAGGGTTTGCACATGAGAAGTCTCTACTAGTTATGCGGACTCATGCCACCCCCTACATACACTATCCCCAAACTTTGATATGGCACTCAACCTCCATAACACCACTCACTTTGGATACTTTCTGTATAAATATACTTATCTTTTTTCAAAATCCCACACTTCCCTTGAGATTAACAAACTCTTATCAAAACTACCCACTTTACTCCTAAACCTTACAATTCATCTGCATCTCTGCTGTGATATTCACCCAAACCCTGTCCACAAAACTGACATACAACAAACTGCCAACATCCACACTCTCCAGCCCCATAGAGCATTAAACATCTCTCCTAAAAACTCCGACCTCTTAGTAATTAACATGAACCTAAGAAACATCCTCAATAAGATACATGAACTCCATGCCAGTTTATCACTATACTCCCCTGACATCACTGTCTTAACAGATACCTGGTTGAAACATGACATAAGTAGCAATGTAATTCTACCTCCAGGTTACAGTATACATAGGCTGGACAGAACAAACAAATGTGGAGGGGAGTAGCCATAATATATGTATGTCAGTTTGTATTGTTCTTAGCTTTTTTAAAATTATATCATGTGGGTTAATTGTTGATTTGACCGGCTGCTGCATAGTATGACATGGGTATATATGGTCAGTTTAATTATGCTATGACGTTTGATGAAGTTTGGTGATTTTAAACCTGATGAAAGCACTTATCAATTTATAATAAATGGTTGGATTTTATTTTGGCTTCAACTTTTTACTTCATTACTACCTGGTATCTGGTTACCACTTCCACTTGCTACACTTTGTAATTTTATAGTTGTTGTGCTTTTTCTTTTGTTCTTGGTTTATTGGTTGTGCAGCATGGTGGACGGCAACACCAGTGTAACTCAAGATGAATTTTTACAGCTTTGTGAAGCAGTCAACAACCTCACAGTTTTAGTTCAGGAGCTGACTCAAAAACCCTCAGAAGACAAGAGAATGGGACAATCTCCTATGAATTTTGGAAATACTCCCCAGATTTTGAGGAACTTCAGTAACACCACTGATAATGGGACTATTCCACCAGCACAGAGTACTATCCCCCCTGGATAATATGAGCCATAAAGCTAGGCAAGTATCTTTTTATTTGGAGTCATGGCTACAGAGGGATGTACCAAATGCCATCCCGGGGGGGGGGGGTAATTTACAGGTCATGGATTCTAAATTCAATGAATTCAGGAATAAACTTATCCAATACCGTAGGCTTCAAGAGAATATTTAGTTTAGAGAATGTCTAAGGATAAAACAAGCCCCTAAAGGCCTATGTGTTTAGAAATATACCCATCTGGTTTAATACAACACTACTTGTTACATCAAGAACTCCTGGCCATGTTTGATCAACATGGCTGCAAACTTATGGAGTTGTTAATGAAACATAATAGTACAATGATGGATAGTTTATACTATGATATCAAAGATCTGGACAAGGATATTAATTATCTCAATTTGTGTACTAGTTATAAATCACAGTATGACAATATTTTTAAAGATATTGACTCCTTATGTGTACATATTGCTAGCCATAAAAGCAAAAAAATTGGAGAGGGTTAGACGGGCCTATGCCTTAGGTACAGGCTACCCTGCTCCTCCATCTACTCAGGCTCCTTGTGGTAATGAAACAAGCAACAATTCAGATGACATAGAAGAGGGGGACATGCAGGATAACCAGATTTCCTTCAATTTAGCTCCTCCAGTTGTCAGGCCATCTGAGAGATTGTGGAACCAGAGACAGCAGTATCAGAGTCCATATCCACAGGGCAACAGGAGAAAATGGAATGCCCAGAAGAATGGGCAGAGCAATTCCAGGAATCAAAGGTGACTGTATTCAGTTGGTAGAAACTGCTATAACAACACCAATGGTTGAGATTATTTCTAATACTGTTCAGGACTTCAAGATATATAATTATAGTAGTGTTTCTTTTTTTAGGGTTCATGCTGATTTTTTCAGTAGAGGAAACAATTTTGTGCCTAACAGATGTATAGATATTGTTCATCTTATATGTGACCTAAAACTATATGTTCACAATTTAAACTTGAAGTATATATACAGAAAATAAGTAAGCAATGATAATGAACATATTAATTGTGATCTTAGAGTACCAAGTGTATACAATCCTGAGTTACATGATTTGTTGAAAATGTTTGAAAGAGCTTGCAAAGTAAACTTCGGACATTATTTAAAACACTGTTCTAGTATCAACAATTTATCTGCTGTTGAAAAACATGTTTTGAAAGAATTGGAAACTATCAGTGATGTAAGATATATGCAACCTGACAAAGGGGGTGGGATTGTAGTAATGGAGCGTGATGACTATGTTCAAAGGATGTTTCAGTTGTTATACAGTGAAACATACAGTGAAGCTTCACTTAATGAAGTAAACGTAGCTTATTGTAGAATTGACTGTAAATTAATGGACATGTTAATGTAGGAACAAATTACAGTTACTGAATACAATTATATGGTCATTGAATTTTGCAAACTCCCAGTGATCTTTTGTGCACTGATGATCCACAAGGATTTGAATAATCCCCCCCTTTCACCCAATCATTGATTCTGGTTGGTCCAAAACTAGCTATATTGCAACATTTTTGGACAACAAGTTGCAATATCGTGTTTTGGAGATACCTTATATATGTAAAGATTCGTGGCAGTTTTTGACTATGTGTAATAGTTTGATGCCTCTACACGACAAAACTTTTATAACTATAGATGTGAAAGATCTCTTCAGTTGTATACCCCACCAGACAGGTATGGAATGGTTTGGTGAATTTTTACATCATGCTTTGGGTTTAAATCAGGTGACCATCAATACTTATTGCCAATTAATGGATATAGTATTAAGGTATAATGTTATACAATTTGATGGGCATTTCTTCAAGCAGCTACAAGGGGTTGCCATGGGCTCTGCCTGTGGGCCTCTGTATCCCAATATCATCATGGCCTGGTGAGAAAAATGTTTTCTCTTTACCAGTAAATATTATACCAACATCTCCATGTATGTTCATTACTAGGATGATTTGTTTGTGTGTTGGAAGGGACCTTCTGAAGAGATTCCACGGTTTATTGATTACATCAACCAGACTACCATTTTTTTAGAATTTACTTATACTATTGGTATTGCCCAAATAGCTTATTTGGATGTTAAACTTTCCAAGACTTCTGATGGGGCATTAAGTTTAATATTTACAGAAAGCCCATATTTTCCAACTGCTACTTATATTATTCTAGTAGCCATCCATTTCATGTCAAGCAGGGGATTACCAAGGGACAGTTAGTAAGAGCTGCCCATATGGTCTCTGATTTTAGTGACTTTTTGAATGAATGTAACAAAATTACACAAATGTTTTTGGACTGTGGATATCCTATATCCATTGTCAATAACATTAGGGAGGAAGTTACTAGGAAATGCAGTGCTGGCTTTTACCAACCCCTATTACAAACACCAGGTCAATGTTTACTTCAATCTAATTCACAGTCACATTTGTCTATCAGCCAGTCAGTACCTCTCAGAGTAGATTTGGGTGTACATAATCATCTGGAAACTAATAGTTCAGGCACGAGTACCGACTCCTTTTGCCCTTTTGTCACTACATTTTGTAACGCTAGTCCATTAGTCATAGATATTTTAAACAAAAACTGGAATATCATCAGGGGTGATCCAGATATGTTGGACAGTTTAGGACAACCCTCTAAAGTGGTATATCGGAGAGGGCCAAATATAAAGAATATTTTGGAGAGGTAGTGCAATACGATGTTTTCCAAACAGCTGACACCTTGTGGCATGTGTCATCAATGCCAGCATATTTTTACTGGTTCTAGTGTTAAGGTGCAGGACATGATTATAAAAATTAGGGGCAAGTACAGCTGTTACACACAAGCAGTTGCTTATATTGCCATGTGTACACAATGCACCGCTTATTATGTTGGTAAGACTCAGTGCAAGTTGTCACAAAGAATTTATGAGCATTTCTATGAGATTGCACAGCATAGAGAAACTAATTCATTATACAGACACTTAAAAACATTTCCCCAACATACGTTCAAGTTTGCTGTTCTGCAACAGGTGCAATGTGTGAGTCGGGGTGAGGGTCCATAGAAATTATATCTTGAGAAAAAGGAGGTATGGTGGCAGATTTATTTGAATGCTAACTGTCCACCAAGTCTAAACGATACAGTGTCTGTTTCTAGTCTATTAAAACTTAAAGTTTATGATAGATAATGAAATATTATGCATATTTATCGTATATTTTTTATTCCATCTTTTACATATTTTTATATGCGAATATATAATACATGGTGATGCATAGTTTGTATATAACCTTTTGATTATTAGATTAGTATAGTATAACAGTATTATAAAAAGTCTATTTCACATTATTGCTTTTCAAGTATCTTTATATACTTGCTATTATAGCAATAGGTGTTATAAGCAAAACATTTTTATGGAAAGGATGTTTTAATGCAATGTTAGTATATGTATGTCAGTTTGTATTGTTGTTAGCTTTTTAAAATGATGTCATGTGGGATTAATTGTTGATTTGATTGGCTGATGCATAGTATGACAGGGGTATATATGGTCAGTTTAATTATACTATGACATCTGATGAAGTTTGGTGATTTTAAACCCAACAAAAGCGCTTGCCAATTTAAAATAATCGGTTGGATTTTATTTTGGCTTCAACTTTTTTACTTGGTTACTACCTGGTATCTGGTTGCCACTTCCACTTGCTGCACTTTGTAATTTTATAGTTGTTGTGCTTTTTTATTTGTGCTAGGGAGTAGCCATAATCCATAAAACAAATCTCAGACTAGAACGCTTAGAACCAGACCTCCCAGCTTTCAGCAACACTGAAACGTTATTTACTAAAGTAGAAATAAACCCCAACAAATACCTCACCATTGTAGTTATTTACATTCCTCCTGGTAATAACCTTACTATAAGTGGAGAAATACCCCACTACACATCCTTAACATCTCACAAGAAACTATAGTAATGGGTGACTTTAATGCTAACTGGAATGCATGCAACTCCAATAATCCCACTGATTTCCTTAACCTGCATGGCTTCATTCAGGTTATACAATCCCCAACTAGCATACACAAATCCACCAAAAAGCAAACTTTTCTGGATTGGATCCTAACTAATAAAACAGCTCACTCTTTCCAATCAGGCTGTCTCCCTGATAGCATCAGTGATCACCTCCCAACATACTTACTCAGACAATATCTTCACCCCCCCAAAAAAAAAACACCTTTCGGCTAATTCAGAACAAAAAAATTTAACCCTCAAACATTTAACTCCTTCCTAAGCACCTGCAACTGGACCCCACTCAAAACACTACCTCTAGATATAGCAGCAGACTACTTTAACACTGCTTTCCTCAACATTCTAAACAGACTTGCCCCTTGTAGAATTATAAGAATTAAAGCAAATGCAAAGTATGTCCAGTGGCTAATAAAGAAACCAAAAACAAAGGAATAAGGCCCAGGCACAATGGTAAACCAACAAAACCCAAACAACCTTGCTCACTACCTTAACCTTAGAAACAAAACTAAAACCCAGGTAAAATCAGATAAGAAAAACGTCTACAGTGATATTCAGTTAAAATACCATAACAACCCACAGAAATCCTGGTTCACCATAAAAAACTCTTTCAACCTGGCCAACAGTCGACACTAACCCCATCAGTCACTAGTAATCATGACAGCACAGCAGCATGATTTACTTCATTATTTGCTACCTCTATACTTTACCTTTCTAAAACCTTCTGTAAATCACCACTGACTATCCCAAATCCACCCATGGAAACCAGTGATACCTTCTCTTTTAAGCCTATCCAAACTAACACCATAAAAAAACTCAGCATACTTAAACCTACCTTCCCTGCAGTTGATAATTTACCTTATTTATTCTTTAAACTAACAGCAGATGCCATCTCATACCTTATTTCAATTCTGATCCACCACACTATTTCAGAACACTCCATCCCACACCTCTGGAAAATATCATATATCACCCCACTGCATGAAGGAGGGAACTCTACTGAGCTAAGTACAGACCCATAGACATTTTATCCCCCTAGCCAAAATACAAGAAAAATGCATTCATACACAGCTCTTGAACTTTTATCTAACAACCTCCTATCTGATGCACAACATGGTTTCTGCCCCAACCTCAGTACTACAACTGCTCTTCTAAACTTTACAAACACTATAAACCAATACAGAAATGAAGGCAAAGTAGTATCCTCCATCTTCTCTGATCTCTTGAAAGCATTCAGTGCTGTTTCCAACAAGAAACTTCTCACGGAGCTCGCCTCCCTTAAACTTAGTCATGCACCTCTTGCTTGGTTTCATAATTATCTAACTGATCGTCAACAAGCTGTCAAATGGCAGCAGAATCCCTCTTCTCTTTTACTTATTTCCATGGGGGTCCTTCAGGGCTCAATCCTAGGTCCTGTCCTTATTAGTATTTTTACCAACAAGCTTTGCATTGCTACTGACCTTGCCACTTTTATTCAGTACGCAGATGACTCTGCACACATTTATGCTGCATCTACCCTACAACAACTCAAAATAACAACAAAACAGGCCTTCTCAGCTGTAGAATCTTGGCTATCTGACTCACAACTGATTCTCAATCCAAATAAAACTAAGCTTACACTCATTTGTCCCGGTAAAACCCCTGACTCTGCATCTTTATTTCATATATACTCAGATGATAATACTACTGTATCAACAGTGTCCCAAACTAAATTGCTAGGTGTAATAATTGACAACGATATGAAATTTGGCACAAGCTTTTAAAAATACACATATAAAACTAGGTTCCCTTTTCAGAATTAAACCTTTCCTCACTACTGCTACCAGACAGGAAATTGACAGAATTCAAGCTTCTCTCTACCTTACTATATGCCTCCCCTATCTTCACTAACGTAAAGAAAACTGAATTAGCAAAACTTGAGGTTTGCTATAATAAAATAGCTAAGTTTGCTACAAACAGCAATCATCAAACCCATCATTGCCTGACATTACAACTCAACTGACTAGAACTATCCCCACTATTTAGCCTTCACCCAACTCACTACTGCCCACAAACTTATTCCCCATCCAGACAAATCCCCTGCCCTCCAACAGCTGCTCCACTCTTACTCTAACACTTGAGCTCTCTACTCCTCAAATAAATCTCTACTATATATTTTCAAATCTAACAATAGTGCTGGGGACTCTCTTTCCTCAAATAATGTTTCCATTGGAACACTATCCCACAGCCTATCTTATCTACTGTTAACTTAACTCACTATAAGAAACTACTCAAAGACTACCTGAGTAAAAACTGGATTTGTTCTTGCACCACCCCTGGTAAATCCTAATCTTCCTATCTTTCTCATTTCCCAGTCTACAGTCCATCTGCTTCATATGAAACTTATGTAAATAAAACTCTTACTCTCGTAATTCTTTCCCCTAGTACAACTCCCCATCTCTCCTCCTTTTCAAAATATCTAGCCTAAACCTACCTTTTCCATTTCTTACCACCCAATACCCTTATCATCCACTCTGTTCCCCTCCTCTTCCTAATCTGCCCACCTCTCCTCTCCTCTGTTCCCTCTCCCTAGTCCTTACTTCTACTAAATAAATGAAATCTTATTCCCTCCTACTTTCTGTAAATATTTTTACTCTTATGTACCTACGTCATTTACTATTCTACAGTTTTAAGTTAGTATGTTATAAGCTTATTATCTGTTCAGTTCATTAATCAAATATTACATTTGAAAGCTTAAGTCTATTTTTAGTATACAAGATGGTCTGATTTCTCACTATCTAAGATAATATGTCCTATAACCTATGTGTAATCAAGAATTATACCTCATGCCTTTCTACAGATATTTTTGCAATGTAAATTATTGTAATTTTAGTACTGCTGTAATACTTGTACTTTTGTATACTCTGGATTGTTGTAGATTTTCTAACATTGTTAGTTGTAAATTGTCCTGGAGTTTTTCTTCTCGGGCCTCCACTGAAAATGGGCTCTCTTCCCGGTCCGATTTTCTGGGTAAACAAATGTTAACTAACTAACTAAATAAATAAATAAATGCTAGAAACAAATATAATTGGACATTTAAACACCTTGGTGGTTCACCACAATAAATACGTTTTATAAAAAAGAAATCTTTTAAGTCCGATAATAAAGCCATCTGCATTAAAGACTTTATTAACAAGATCTGCAATGGACTGAAAATGGCTACTGGAAACACCAAAGCTGAACAAGTATTTAAATTGGTGTAAGAAATCAAAGATAACTAGTAATCCATCTTTAGTTATATGATGAAACTGAGAAATAACACTTTGCAATATATAGAATGAATCCAAAATAGTTAACATGCTTGCAGACCTATTACTCCAGAAACAGTCATTGAAATTCAACAATTCCCGGAGTCCCACTCACCCTGTAAGATCACCATATCCTGACTATACTCTTTAAAACTGAAAACTGCACTTCCATGGGCCCTGATAATTTGCCCGAATGCCTAATTAATAGCACCAGGCATGTCCTCACTGAACCCGCTCTTGCACTTGTTTAACTTAGGCTTACCACAGGGTATGTTTCTGTGGTTTGGAAAACAGCTTAGTGGTCCTTCTGGACAAAGGGGGGCATACCACAGACCCTAGAAATTACTGGCCCATTAGCTTAACTAGCCTAATTGTCAAAGCTATGGAACATATCATATCCAACCTCTTCAACAATGATTTAAAAATTTCATCCAGCCAGATCTGAACAGTTTGGCTTCATCAAGGGCAGATAAGGTCTACTCAATACAGTTAACTTCTTTAAGAAGGGTACAGAGAATGTGGACAGTGGCCACTCAGTCCACACAATATATCTGGATCTGACCAAGGTCCTTGACACTGTACCCCATGCTAACTGGCATTGTAAACAAACTAAAAATATCAAAGGTAGTCCCTTACCTGGTATGATAGATTGCAAACCGTCTGAAGGACAGAACTCACACAACTAAGGTGGTACATGCCACTTCAGAATATAAGGAAGTAACTAGTGGGACCCCTCCTTTTTGGTATCTATTTTCCTTACCACCATACCAGAAACTCTGAACATTTTGATTGAAGACTACACAACGGGGTGTCATTGCCCAATCCCTCACTGATACAGAGGCATTTAAGGAAGAAGTAGTCCTTACAATCCAAAGCTGTATAGAAAAAAGGCTCAGTCTAAAATGCAAAAAATACTGCATCACTAAAACCTTTAAGAAACATCCTTCATTTACAACTTACAACATTGTCAGTACCCCCTCTGTATAGAAATTGAAGTCAGGGTTCTTGGCACCTTTGACTTGTATGTGGAGATTTGTGTTTGATATTCCATGCAAAGACAGCACTCTAATTTTTCTGTTATATCTATACAGGATTAATTGCTTGCTACACAAAATGCAAACCACCAGCACCAACATAAATAAAATGTGTTGATGAGACAGATACAGGTAGGGCTTTCCTTTGCATGTTCACCCAGTAAATGTACATGTGCACCAAGTGGACCCATTTCTGGAGAAACTTCTTTTGCATGCTAAGCAGAGTGGCACCCTTACCTCCTCCAGGACTAACTTTAAAGATTAGATGGGTACCCATAACTTCATCCCTGGCCTGATGTCTTTTCTCTCCTGGAAGTGGTAGTGGGGGTACACCTTGAGGGTGTTATTTGGTAAAGCACACATGGTTTTCAGACTTACTTGTCTTGTAGTTTCTATGATCCTTTCATCCCATCAGCAGACAATAAAGCAAAACAAAACAAAACATATCTTCTTTGCAGTAGTTTGCTATATATAGTACTAAACATTATAATATTAGATGAATTATGTATGGAAACCATATAATATATGTAAATATGTAAAAATATGGTTCCTTCATTTTATTTGAGCTATGTGTAAAACTATACTCTTCCAAGGGTCTATGCCTTGGGTAAAAATAAGCATCCTGATGTACCATATATAACTAAATGAAATAATGACAAAATATAAGTCCTGAAGAAGTCCTGAAGTACATGCAAAGCAAAACCTTGGTTGGTATGTGTCTTATGACTGTGTGTGCTTTTTTTTTTTTAGGTGGACTGTGACATAATACTGGTTAGCCATGCCGGCTCCTTACACAGACAGACACTGAAGGTGCTATGAGCTGATGCAGTACTGTTAGCCATGCCTGCTCCTTACACAACCAGACACTGTAGGGGTCTATGAGCTGATGCAGTACTGTTACCCATGTCTGCTCCTTACACAGACACTGTAGGGTGCTAGGAGCTGATGCAGTACTGTTAAGCATGCCTGCTCCGTACAGAGGCAGACACTGTAAGGTGCTATGAGCTGATGCAGTACTTATTAGCCATGCATATTCCTTACACAGACAGCCACTGTAGGGTGCTATGAGCTGACGCAGTACTTAGCCATGCCTGTTCCTTACACAAACAGACACTGTAGGGTGCTATGAGCTGACACAGTACTGTTAGCCATGCCTGTTCCTTACACAGGCAAACACTGTAGGGTGCTATGAGCTGATGCAGTACTTATTAGCCATGCATATTCCTTACACAGACAGACACTGTAGGGTGCTATGAGCTGACGCAGTACTTAGCCATGCCTGTTCCTTACACAAACTGACACTGTTTGTGCTATGAGCTGCTGCAGTACTGTTATTGCATCTGTTCTAATTGTTTCTTTAAAGCTAATCTCAGTAGATGCCCTTCCGTGCATCATGCTCTCAGTCTCAGAAAGTTTAAATAAGCACCATGTCTTATCTGTGTTAATCAAACTACTTTTCTTTCAATCACAGCTATTAACTTCTTTCAGGGTACATCTGTAGGTGTCCCCATTTGATCTTCTGAATAAGGAAAGCAAGCTGCCCTGGAGGTCATTGATTTTCAAGATTCATCTATTAGCATTTAAACATGGCCTTCTGGTATAAAAGTGGAAGCAACATAAAAAGTATAAAACTAAATGATGTGCCCTACTTTTAAAGTTATTTGGATTTTCTAAACGGACTCTGAAAGCCATATATTGTATTAACACTACCAGCAATGTGTTTAAGGTACTCATAGCAGGACGATTTATTTACTTCCATTTTTTAAAAGTGATAGTCTGAATGGGTATCTTTCAGCAGAGTTCTGGAGGAAAAAGCTCTATGTAAACAATGCAAGTGAATAAAGTGAAATAATGGAGCCGAATCTGGTTACACAATCGATATCTGAGAACGTTGATACAATGCAAATAATCCAAATATGTAGAGTAAACAACAAAATTTAAACAGAAGAAATATACTACCTTAAGAAGAAAACAAATACATTCTGTCTGCAGTTTGCTATGTCTTGTGCCCCTCCTAAATAACAATACTAGTAAATAGGAAATTGGAGTGCCCTGGTATAGTATTGTCTTGATGGTATGGAAGTTTTTTTTTTTTTTTTACCAAAGGCCATCCTATTTAACCTAACTTTATTGACATGGCATGTACTTAAGTTAATGCTGTGTATGCATATGTTGTTACATATCTGCCCTCTGCACTGCAGGCAGTCTGCCTGCACTCCTTTAACATTTGGCATTCTAGGTTTGACTCCCTAGACAGGACACTTCTCTAGGCAGAAAGAAACACACACACAAAAAAAAAAAAAATATATATATATATATATATATATATATATATATATATATATATATATATATATATATATTTGCTCTAAGGTCATACAACTGTGGGGAAAACAGAAAAAAACTGTGTAAATAGAAGGCTCTCACAACTGCAGTCTCACAGTGCAGCAAACTAATGTAAAATGATTGCAGAAATTTCTGAGACATGGAACCAGGGAACTATGATTTTGGTACTTTCATATCACTGAAAGGTCAGACTTCTAGGTCATATTGATCACTCTCCTCCCATGATGCAACATTCAGAAATTAATGTAACCATTTAACTTTAAACATTGTTTCTGTATTACTAAAATCATACTGATTGCAGTGTATTAAAATAAACATTTAGTTGTAATTTATTTGGCCATGAAGAGTTTTTAGCACCTTCTTAAGGACTCATTACTTTCAGTTTCATATCTAGTTGGCTCACAGTTCCTTGTACAGCTACATAGAAAAATATTTTTCTTGTCCTTGTCTTGCATATTCTCAGCAACAGTGATGGTGGAAAAAAGAAAGTGCATTTCAGATATTTGTAATCATTGCAGAACTGACTCTGTCTTCAGACTTTGAGGAGTGAGAGCTGTGTCCTTGTCCTTAGCATTATGTTGAATACTTCCAAACTGAGTGTAGTAATCCATCAAGGGAGTATCTTGCTTCTGTTCTATTTGTGATTTTCAGGAGCATGAAATCAAGGGGAAGTCAAGATCTGGACAGTATGCAGCATGGCAGCAAGCGTTATATCATTGTTGTTTACAGATGATGTCCTCTTCGCCTCAAGTGAATATAACTTCCAATGTACATTGAAACAATTAAATGTTCAGTGTGAAGTGGATGGGATAAAATTCATATCTTTAAATTGGAGGTCGTGGTTGCAACCCAGAAAAGAGTAAGTTCCTCATTGCTGGTGAAGTAGGAGAGCAGCTACATTGAGTGACGGTTGTTACCGTGGGCACTGTGACTCTAGGAGCTGTGGGACTGCAGAGGTTATTGAAGTGAATATATAATATATCCATGAGTGTGATACTTTCAAATTATTCCTCATTTTGATGCATAGCAATCTCAGAGCTCAGTGGCTGGACCGTGGAGGGCATGATTCCCACAGTGGGGAGTGCAGTGAGCAAATCCCTCCTGCCAAAACACTTCAAAGCTACAACACTGGGTTTCTAAATTTATTTTACTGCCTGAATTACTGTTTACTTTTCAAACTGATGGAATATAAACTATCAGGTCATATTTATTTTACTGAGTTTATTTATTTTAATTTGTTTACCAAGGAAGAGCACTGATCAGTTTCAAGTAAAGCTCAATAAGTACAGATAATAATAATAATAATAATAATAATAATAATAATAATAATAATAATAATAATAATAATAATACAGAAAGAATAGTGAAATAACTGGTAACAATTGAAAAATATTAAAAGTTTAAGAAATTAACATTTTAATTGAAATATGTGTGGAAATATGAACACTGTGCATGTATCACATAAAAGTATCAGAATCACATCAATGCTTAAAAGAAATGAGAGAGGAAGAAGTAAAAAAGAGATGGAGGATGAAGCTAAAGTGAGGAAATACAGAGATGAGGCAGTTACTTATGAACATGTGATATAAGGAGTGCAGGTGAAGTTATTGTGACTTAATGGCATTGGTCATTGTTTTATTAAGTAATGTTCCAGATGTGTTACAGTTACAGTGGGCCGGTTTGTGCAAATGGGTTTGAATCTAAGATCTTAATTTTGCTGTAGGGAGTGATGTCATTGAGGCTGGAGGATGTGGACTGTCATAGAGAAGGTCCTAGACTAGAAAAATTGTGGCTGATGCAATGAAGGTTTGCTCATGATATCCGTTGTAGATGAGCTGAGGTGACAGAATTCTTAATTTACAGTGAAGGATGTTCTGAGTAAACTTTGCAGACTGAGGGAAGATTCTAACTGAAAAAGTTCACAATGCTGTGAGCCAGGTAGAAGGTCTCTGGTAGGTAGCTAATTAGCTGTTTCGATTGTAAGACAGTCATGTTTTCACTTAAGGGTTTGGGTTATGAAGTAATACATTTTACACTTTTGATAGCCATTTAAGTACATTTAGATTTTTTCCTTGACTGAAGGTATTGGAAATCAAGAGGCTGCTAGTGAGTGGTCAATGTGCTTGTAGTACTGTACGGCAAAAGGTTGGAGTATGGTGGTGACATGAAAACTGAATTATAAGATTACTCTGTCATGTCTACAGTAGTGAGGAAATTGTTCTGTGTTATGCAGTTATTAACAAAGGTATTACATCTAGGTCCAAGGAAGTCATTGTTCCACTGTATTTGGCATTCATCAGACCTATCATTCAGTACAATGCCCCCTGTGGTATGTACCTAATCAGGCATATCCAACAACTGGAAAATCCACAGAGGTTCCTCACTAAAAGAATACAGGGCATAAGTAAAATGTTCTATGCAGACCACCTCAAGGTCCGATCCCTGTATTCTGTTTCCTACAAGCTATTGAGAGGAGATCTATGTCTGGCATACAAGGCATTGACAGACCCCACTCTGATTGACCTCCTGCATAACTGCAAAACAAATAGCACCAGAATTATCCATTCTAAAGACTTAAACCTTGCCTGTGATATCAACAGGACCTGTTAAAGAGATAGGTAAGTACCCCACAGACTACCCCTCCTCTGGAACAGCCTACCTATCCATGTGAAGCAGAATTCCTCCCTAACCCAATTTAAGAGTAACTTGGGCAATTGGATAGGGAACAGGAAATTCATCCCTGGTTTGGCACCTATATCTCTAATGGACACAGGAAGCCTGTGAATGGTTTATCTTCCAGGCCCCTGCTTGTAAATATTTCACCTCCCAAGTCCCTGCTTACACTTATCGAGGGTATCAGAACTTGTCAGAGATTTGGGATGCATGGCTAGACTTAAAAAAGCATTTGTGGTTGTTAGCCTTTTAAACAGCTATGAACCTGTGAACCTATGAACCTGTAATTCACCAGTCAATGTCCAGTTGCAGTTATGTGATTGATTAACTTTTTAAAACAAAATGATAAAAGATAGATGTTTTTTTTCTGAAGAAATTATTATTAAATATAATGAATGAAAAAGCTCATTTATACCAGTTGGCTCCTTCTTTTAGGGGTTTGGTTTGTGGATTTTTACTTGCTCAATGGCTTTTACAGTTATCTAGTAATATGTCTGCTTTAAATATTCAACCTCTTACAAGTTAAAAAGTATATTTAAACAATAAATATAACTGGAGTGTTTAGCATGCTATGTGTAATTCATTATAGCATGCACAACATCCCAATAAAATTAATTGCTATTATATGATTTACTTAAAAAAACAGATGTAGCTAATTTGTCATTGTTGCTGAGTGGCTGCAGAGTATGTTGTGTTTTTGTACTGAATGCATGTCTGATTTTGGGATATGTGGCTTTTACTGAGTGTGCTGACTTTAGTGATTTCTGGAATACGTGTACTTTTACTGAATGTACAAGTAAGTGATCTTTAGCATGCTTATTCTTTTACTAAGTGTAAACATCAGTGATATTGTCACCTGTGACTGTTCACACTTCAGTGATTTTGAGATTTGTGTACTTTTACTGAATGAATGTACTTATCAGTGATTTTGTGATAGGTGTGTTTTTATGAAATGTGCACATCAGTGATTTGGGGATGTTGGTGTGTTTTTTTTTTACTGTGCATACATATATTAGTGATTTTGTGATGTGTGTACTTTTATTGAGTGCACACATAAGTGATTTTGGCATATGCATTCGTTTACTGAGTGTGCCCATTAGTTATTTTGGGATTTGTATGCATTTACTGAGCAAACACATTAGAGATTTTGGCATGTGTGCTCTTTTACTGAGTGTATATATGAATGATTTTTCACACATATATCCATTTACTGAGTGTTTATACATGAGTAATTTAGATATGCACATGCTTTTGCTGAATGTTCACACAGTGAATTTTGGGATGTGTACTTTTACTGAGTGTACAAATGCCAGTGATTTTGGAATGTATGCACTTTTAATGAGTGTTCACACGTCAGTGATTTTGTGAGAGGTATGCTTTTACTGAGTGCACACATCATTGATTTTGATATATGTATGTTTTAGTAAGTATACACATCAGCAATTTAGAGATGTGTGTGCTTTTTACTGTGTGTACACACATTGTGATGTGTAAGTAATTTTACTGGGTGAACACACACTGATGATTCTGGTGTGTGTGTGCGTGTGTGTGTGTGTGTGTGTGTGTGTGTGTGTGTGTGTGTGTGTGTGTGTGTGTGTGTGTGTGCTCAGATTTAAGAAAATTGCACTGTTCTTAAGCAGAACAATACAGTCTACACAATTAGCTGATGTAGAAGGTTTCAATTCATGGACAGTGTAACATGACAGGCACAATATCTATATGTGATTATGGTTATAGTAAGGTTCTGTTTATTACAGGTGATTACTAGGTCAATTGCTTAAGACACCTTACAAGTCTAACCAATATAACCCAATTTTTCCCAATATATGGCCCCTAGGGTCAAGAGGATGGTGTGGGTTTGTGCCTATGCATTAAGTATCTTATAGATTGCCCCTGCTCATAAGAGACATAGGCACTAATCCAGATGTGAATTTGTGATTCTCCATCCATTGATCCAAATTGCATTTGAAGATGAGCAGGGATAGGAAGCCTCTTCCAAAGAAGGGTCAATCTGTTTGACACATATCTGTCTCTCCAGCATGTTTTGTTTGAGTCGATGACTACGTTTAGCTCCCCAGATTGCATGACCCTCGTGCCGTTTGACTTGCAGATGTGTAGCAGCTCCATCAAAGCTGGATTTGTGAGTGCCTTGTAAGTCAGGCATAGGTCTTCCCTTAATAGCTGGTAGTAGACAGAGTACAGGGGTAGGGCTTTTAGCCTATTTGCATATGACGTTATTTACACCTGTATTTTCTTTGTGAGGAACCTCTGAGGTCACTCCAGCTGCTGTAAGTGCCTAGTCAAGTACATGCCATATGGAGCACTGTTCTTGATTATTGGTCAAATGAGAGCTGAGTACAGTGAGACTATAATTCTCTTGGATCTGGATGCCATACCTTTACTTATAAGTTGTGTGACACAGAATAACTTCCTCATTACTGTGACATGCATCAGTCAACGTTCAGTCTGTTATCCATTTGTATACTTAGATCTTTCATCTCTGAGTCTCCTGTTAGGAGTGTGCTATTCATGTTGTAATTTGCAGGGGTATTTGACAATGCATTTTTTGCATATAGTTTTAGGCCATGGTTCTGGCACCAATCATTTGTCTGATCTCGACCCTACTGAAAGATGTCTACATCATTGAGGGATTCAATGATTACCCCAACTTACAATTGTTGGCAAACCTTGTCATCCAGGGGCATTTCCACATTAGCCTTGACTTCAGAGAAGTATATTCTGAACAGGAGTCATCCCAGCACTGAGCCCTGTAGCACACTACTAGTTACTGGCCTCTTACTGGATCTGGATTCATCCAGTTTTACCACGTGTCCTGTCCATATGGGATTGTAGGGATTTATGCAATGCTTACTGAGTTTATTTATAATACCTAAGAGAGGAATTGTGTCAAATGCTTTGGCCAGGTTGAGGTAAGCAGTATGTAATGTTTTCCCTCATCCATGGCCTTAGTGACTTTCTCAAAGAAATCTACCAGATTCAATAGACATAGCCTGCCCTCAACAAAGCTGAATTGTGTCAGGTCTGGTGTTTGGAGGTTTCCAATGTCATTATTTATCATGACCTTACATATAAGACTAATCAAACTTATTGGTGTATAATTTCCAGGGTCAGTAGATGGTCCATTTTATGCAGAGGGATGATTGTTGCTGTCCTCCACTCTATCGGGACAAAGCCAGCCCAGAGGTTGTGGTTAAATAGAGATCCTAATGGACCTGATAAGTCCTTATTTAAGCTGTTTAAAAGGCCACCTGGTATGTAGTCAGACCCCATTGAAGACATGTTTGTAGCTTTAGAGAGGCAGTGTCAGCCTGTTCTTTGGTGATAATTGGTGGTGGAGTGGTGAAGGGTATTTTTAGTGGAGAACAGGAGATTATGGGGAGGTGAAATTTGAGCTGAATTTGTTGACCAACAGATTTGCTATATCTTCTGGCTGAGTACCATCTATAAATGATTCTGCAAATTGTTGGGGGCTCCACATAAGATTGCGGACATAATTGAAAAATGCCTTATGAATATCCTTAGCATTGGAGGCTATTTTTACCTCAGAGTCTGCTTTCAGAGACTTAACTAGTTCCCTGATTCACTTGTTTAGACTAATGAGGGAGTTTTTGCTCTATTGTGCACATTCCCTCTTACTTCTTGACAGGATTTTCTTGTACAAACTATTAATACCAGGGGTCCACCAGGGTGGCTTGTTTGTCTGATACTACCTTTCCTATGCAGTTGTTTATATGGTTGTACAGGGCTTTTGTGTATGCCTCTGCAAAGGTTTCTTTTTTTCTGGATTTGGGGGAGCTTGGAAACTATCTATGCTGTCCCTTAACAGGGGGTAATTTACCTTAGAGAAGTACTTAAAGTTTTTGGAGTTAGGCTGAGGACTAATTTTACCTTTATTTCAAGAGAGACCACTTTGTAATCTAATGTCACCAGTGAAGACATCTCACTGGGGGTGGGGGAGGGGTAGCACTCTCCAATATTTGTGAGTACAAGATCTTGGATATGTGTTTTCTAATGGGATTGCAAACTGGAGCAAATAACATTGCTAAATATTTACTGTAGACTGTGTTGAAGTGATTCTCTTGATTCTGTACTTATTCAGCTGCTTAGAACATTGTTTTCCTTTAAGGAGTGCTATATTTTGCCACTGTGACAAGAACCAATCAGATGTCAAAATTCAGAGAACTGTATCACTGACATTGTATATTACTGAAATTACATCATGCAGTCTCTTTTAGCTATATCACCTACATGGACTCTGGAGCCTGCATGTCCTCCCCGTGGTTGGGTAGTGTTCGAAAGACATGCGTGTGTAAATGAGCGTGCCTTCATTGAAGGTTGGGCGTCGAGCTGGCACCACAGCATTTTGTAAAAATCTACTGCCAATCTTAGCAGACTGGAGTTCCACTGTGGCGACCCCTTACCAGGAAAAAGCCGAAAGACAAACAACAATAACAACATACATGGACTCTGTGGACCATAATTCCCCTGCTTTTGTCAGCTCGTCATGTGTACATATGTCCATGCTTTTCCAGTCACTGTAAATTAACAGAATCAATGGAACCATTCATACTGTCTAGTGTATGCACTGAATGTCAAACAAATCATTAATTCATTAGGGAAGTTATTAATTATAATGGTGTAAATCATTAGTAGAATGCTTGTAAACACCTTCAGTATTAATTTTCATTTATTCATTTTATTTTATTTTACATTTGTTGACCGGGCTAGTCTAGCTGGATATATGTCCATTTTCAGTAGAGGCCCAGGGAGAAAAGCTCCACACAGTTTAAACAATGTTAACATAAACAACCAAAAAGAAGAAAAAAAACATATTTATACATTTTAAACATTTACTAACAGGGAGTCTGTCACTTATGAGTACATAATGAAGGTAACGTATAATTTTAATAGGCTTAGAATAGTTAATAAGAAGGTACATTTATGTGTTGCTAAAGAGTATTAGTTGAAAGAAAGAAGTTAGTAAAAGTGTTGATATAGATAATAAAGGAAGATAATGAAAATATATGGAGGGGTTGTTAGGTAATGTGTGTAGTAGTGATATGAGTCAGTTTAAAAAAATGCAGTACTAGCAAGGAGTGTGAGGAGAGGAAGCATGGTAGTATCTAGAGTAAAATAGAAATAAAGAAATATGGATAAGATAAGTTAGTGAAAGAATGGGTTCAGAGATGAGAATTTTAGATGATTAAGTCAACAGTAGATAGGTTGGTCAGTCTGGTTTAGAACAGGGGCACATCCAGTGTGTTTTTAGGTGGAGTTTAAGCCTATTTTTAAATAGAGTAATTGAGGGAATTGTGGTCAGTTCAGATGGAAGTTGATTCCATGTTTTTCCAATGGAAACAGAAAATAGAGAGTCTCCTGCTCTATTGTTTGATTTGTTGATGTGTATAAGAGATTTTTGTGATGATCTTAGGGATTTAAGGTTTACACAGGGGTGGATTAGATTTGTTAGGATGGGTGTTTTTTCAGGTTGATACAGAATTTTGTGGATGATGGTAAGTTGATTATATTTCAGATGCTGTTGAAGTTCAAGCCATCCAAGAAGCTTGAGATTAATACAGTGATGAGTTCTGTAAGGGCTGCCTGTGGCAAATCTGGCTATGTTATTAAATGAGTTTTCTAGTTTTTTAAGGTTATTTTTTGACAGATTAGTAAATATGGGTGAAGCATAAAGAAGGGTGGACATAAGGTGAGTGTGGGTAATGGTAATTCTAGTTGCAGGAGTAAGGAAGGATTTGATCCTATAGAGAGAGCCTATTTTTTATTGGTAGTTTTCAGAATGTTGTTGATATGGGCATCAAAGTTTAGGTTATTATCTATGGTGATACCTAGCAGTTTGGTAGTTTGATCTTGGGTTATTAGTGTACTGTCACGAGATGATAGAGAGAAGTCTATAGGTGGAGATTTACTGGTAGGTGTGAAAAGGAGAAGTTTGTTTTTTTTGGGGTTTAGTAAGAGGCAGCGTTTTGTAAACCATAGTTCTACAGAATTAAATGTGTCTTGAGATAGGGAGTGAAGATGAGATACAGATGATGCAGTGCATATTAGTGTAGAGTCATCTGCTTATTGGATGCATGTGGCTTGGGGAATTACTTGGTGTAGATCATTAATGAATATAGAGAATAGAAGAGGGCCCAGTATGGAGCCTTGAGGAACTCCAATGTTAACTGGTAGCTGAGTAGAGAGACTGTTTTTCCATAGTACAGCTTGATGTCTGTTATTTAAGTAGGAATGGAACCATTTAATGGCTAGTATGTCGAGAGATAAAGATTTAAGAATGTTAATGAGAATAGTGTGATTTACCATGTCGAAAGCTTTGGATATGTCTATGAAAAGAGCAGAGGAGAGCATGTTAAGGTTCCGGTTGTTATTTATCCTGTCAATAAAGGAGAGGAGGGCAGTAGTAGTGCTATGGGAGGGTCAGAAGCCATGTTGGGTGTTGGAAAGTAAGTTGTTATGGAGAAGGTGGTCTAGCAATCACCTATGTATACATCTTTCCATGATCTTAGATAGAGGGGATAGTAGGGCTATGGGACGATAGTTAGAGAATTCAGTGGAGTCTCCTCCTTTGTGAAGGGGAATAATGTGAGAGACTTTCCAGAGTTTAGGGATATATCCTTCAGTGATGGTTCTATTAATGAGGATGGAGATGGGGTAGGCAATAGATTTGGCTGCTAACTGTAGATATTCAGATGGTAGTTGGTCAGCAGAAGGAGTACATGGTTTCAGTTTTTGGAGAAGGGTGAGAATAAATGATGTGGGGACAGGTTGGAAGAGAAAAGCTGGAGGTGTGTTATAGTTAGAAATGGATGTTATGTCATGGGGAGAGAGTTTACAAGCAAGATCTTGAATTGCTTTGATAAAGAAAGTATTTAAGGTGTTTGCAGTTTGTTCAGGATTGTCTTTGTCAGTGCCTTGAGGGTTAGGTGTGAATGATTGACTTGGGTGTAATAGCTGATTAATACTTGACCAGAATTTTTGGGGTTTATTATGGTGGGTATGTTGAAATTGTAAATAGTAGTTTTTTTTGTCAGTCACTATGGCTTTTTTTGTCTCATTTTTCAGTTGTTTAAAGTTTTGGATGTCAGTATGGTTTTTAGTTAAGCGTGATTTATTCCAGCATTTATTTCTGAGATGGATTTGTTGTTTGGTTTCCCTAGTAAGCCATGGAGCAGATTTAGTTCTAATTCTAATAGAGCGGTTAGGAGCATGACGGTTAAGTATGTCAAGAAAAGTATTATTGAAGTAATCAACAGCTTCATCAAGGGATAGGTGTTTTAGTGGAGACCAATTACATGTTTTCAGTTCAGTAAGGAATAATTCTGAGTTAAAGTTTTTCTTGGTTCTAATATCCCTATATATGGGTTGAAAGGTGGGTTGGTTTTTAGTCGGATGATGTAGGTTAGGGAGTGGTCGCTTATGTCGTCAGGGAGGGTTCCGGTTTCATAATTCTGTGGTTGACTATTAATAAGTATCCAATCTAAGGTGCTTTCTTTCTTGGTAAGTTTATTCAGTCTAGTAGGGGAGGTAATAGTTTGGGTGAACCCGTGAAGATTAATATGGTTTGTGGGGCAGTTATTATTGCAAGAGTTCCAGTCTATGTTAAAGTCACCTAGGATTATGGTTTCTTGGGGGAGGTTTAGAGATAACCAGGAAAGTATGTTTTCTATGGTAGTGATGTTGTTTCCTGGGGGAACATAGATAGTAATAATATAGATAGATTTAGCTGGGTTTAGCTGAAATTTGGTAATAAGTATTTCAGCATTAGAGTCTTGGGGAGGTTTAAGTTTAAAGTTGGTAATTTCAAGGCCAGATTTGAATAGTACAGCTACTCCACCACCTTTCTTTTTAACACGGTCCAGGCGTATGATGTTATAACCAGGTGGTAAAATTTCATTATCTTTTGTTGCTGGTTTTAGCCAGGTTTCTGTTAGACATATGATTTCAAATGAGTAGAGTTCCAATATAGCATGGAGTTGTGTTATTTTATTGTTAATGCTTCGTGTGTTAAGGTGAGCTATTAAGAGTGAGTTTGGAGATTTTATGAGTAGTTTGGTATTTGTGGTGTTTGGGCCTGGATTTGGGTGAATGTCTCCATCTTTTAAGGATTGGAGTATTGTTAGATATAATTTCTTTGTGAGTTTGCAAATAAGTGGTGGATATCTTTTGAGGTTAGGGGAGTTATATCTAATGTGAACTGTTCTATGGTATTTAGGTGATAGATCTTTGGGTATGGAAGTGATGTTGAAGTGGTCAGTGTGAGAAGTGTATGGAATAGAGGTAGTACATTTAGTAGGATTTAATAAGTTTGTGTATATAGGTGCTCATATGAGGTTAATGAGTAGATGAGAGTTAGAGGAGGTAGAAGTATGAGTAAGAATAACATTTGTAAGTAGATTAACAATATTTGCATAGTAAAATCAGTTCAAGCAATGAACTTCAATGATGAATTGTACTTTGCAGTGATATACTTCCTTTTTTACTCTTTAGCCTGCCTTGTTAAAGCAGTTTCCAAAGCCAGGCTTCCACTTTCAGCTTCTGTACCGATCACCCCTACCTTGCTTCTCCTCATGCCATCTTCATCCCCTTGCCTGTTTGTATTTCTTAATTCCATTTCCAGCCTGTTAAGGGGGGGGGGGGGGGGGCTGATCTTAAATCGTCCTCCACAGAACCAGTTTTAGTTACAGTGCTGTCTTTGAAAATGGCACGATACTGCTGCTAGGTATAATTGTACTGTATGCTGTTTTATCTTTGTATAAACATCACTGTACATATGACTTTGCAATGTTACTGCTACTGATTCTTTTCTTCTCCCTACTCCATCCATATGCATTGACATTAATGCAAGTGTAGTGTTCTGTGATGGGACTTTTATCATACTATCCCACTTACTATAAAATTAAAGCTTAATATATAAGTGAAGAGTAAATAAATGATTCATTAGAGGCATGCTGCTTGCATCAAAGTTGTGAAATGTTCTTTGGTTGCTATTAACAGTTGGTGTTAACAGTAATTAAGTTAAACATGATGCATTTAAGTGTAATGCAAAGATATTTGTGCCCTGACATATAGTACCTCAGTTTAGTAAAGAGAGGAAACAGGCAATAGCACAGTACAACAACCGTTGGACAAAGTCCATTGGGAGGAGAAAATGACAAAATGTTATACATTCTATGTCATTCATTTTAGCTAGATGCTATTCATGTTGGCCTGATGGATCCCACTCCATTGTCATCCCCTGAGAACGGAGAGAGTAACTGATAATGTGGGTGTGTAGAGGAGAGCTAATGCAAGAAATGGGTGTCAATAGAAAATGGTTTTCCCTATATTTACAAAACTTACAGATGCATCAAAAGGACAAAACTCACTGATCAAAATTTTAATTCAAGTAAAAAAAAAAAAGGTAACAAAAAAATACCCTATCCCAACCACCTTAGTTATATAGGGTTCCTATTAGAATGACGAAAACGCATTTTGTCGAATGCATTTTTGTCGACACATATAGAGTGAACAGGCAAAACAGCGAAGCGGCTGTTCAGAGAATTCTTTCCCAGGGAAAGAAGTCGCTTGACCACTTTGTGGCTTTGCCGTATTCTGCAGTGTAGTGTGGTCCCTTGTCTGGTATAGCTCCCGAGCATGAATGGGCAACAGTTACTGACCTTAGGGTTAGGGTGTGGGTTAAGGTAAGTGCATATGTATGAAAGTGTTTACTGTTTTTTATTTTGCGTTAGATGTATGGTTAAGTTACGTGTGTATGTGTTTTCAGCTGTTTACCTTTGTTTTGGGGGGTAGAATTAGGGTTAAGGTAAGTGTGTATGTGTTTGGAGCTGTTTATATAAATGTGCGAGAGTTACTGACCTTAGGGTTAGGGTGCGGGTTAAGTTAAGTGCATATGTTTTAAAATGTTTACTGTTTTTTTTTTCCCGTTGGATGTATGGTTGGGTTACGTGCATATGTGTATTTAGTTGTTTACTGTTTTTTGGGGGGGGGTACAATTAGGGTTAAGGTATGTGTGTATGTGTTCGAAAGTGTTTAATGTTTTTTTTTTGGTTGGGATAGTGACTTCTTTCCCTAGGAAAGAAATCGCTGTTCTGTGGTTTCAACATTTTCAGCTTTCACTGAAAATGTGTTGATGAAACATTGTTCACTGTTTTCAGCGTTCGATGTTTCAATATAGACCCGTTATATATACCAACTCTACGGTCACACAACCATGGAAAAGAAAAGCTCACACATTTTTGCATATGCAATGGATGAGAAAGAAAAATTTTGGCGTGAGTTGGATGAAGTAGTGATGACTGTACCCAAGGGTGATAGAGTGGTGATTGGAGCAGATTTCAATTGGCATGTTGGTGAAGGGAACAGAGGGGATGAGGAAGTGATGGGTAGGTATGGTGTTAAGCAAAGGAATGCAGAAGGTCAGATGGTGGTGGATTTTGTGAAAAGGATGGACATGGCTGTGGTGAATACGTATTTTAACAAGAAGGAGGAGCATAGGGTGACATTCAAGAGTGGAGGAAGATGCACACAGCTGGATTATATCTTATGTAGAAGGGCCAGTCTAAAGGAGATTGTAGACGGTAAAGTGGTGGCAGGGGAAAGTGTAGTTAGGCAGCATAGGATGGTGGTTTGTAGGATGACATTGGTGATCAAGAAGAGGAGGAGGGGCAGTGTGAGGGCAGCACCAAGGATCAAATGGTGGAAATTGAAAAAGGGTAATTGTGAGGTGGAGTTCAGGGAAGAGTTAAGACAGGCACTGGGTGACAATGAACAGTTACCAAATAGCTGGGTAACTACAGCAGAGCTAGTAAGGGAGATGCTAGAAAGGTGCTTGGTGTGACACCTGGAAAAAGGAAGGAGGACAAGGAGACCTGGTGGTGGAATGAGGAAGTACAGGAGAGTTTACAGAGAAAGAGGTTGGCAAAGAAGAAGTGGGATTGTCAGAGAGATGAAGAAGGTAGACAGGAGTATAAGGAGATGAGGAGCATGGCAAAGAGAGAGGTGATGAAGGCTAAGGATAAGGCATATGAAGAGTTGTATGAAAGGTTGGACACTAAGGAGGGAGAAAAGGATCTGTACCAATTGACTAGACAGAGGGACTGAGCTAGTAAAGATGTGCAGCAGGTAAGGGTGATAAAGGATAATGAGGGAAACGTACTCACAAATGAGGAGAGTGTGTTGTGTAGATGGAAAGAGTGCTTTGAAAGGCTGATGAATGAAGAGAATGAGAGGGAGAGAAGGTTGGATGATGTGCGGATAGTGAATCATGAAGTGCAGTGGATTAGCAAGGAGGAAGTAAGGATAGCTATGAAGAGGATGAAGAATGGAAAAGCTGTTGGTTCAGATGACATACCTGTGGAAGCATGAAGGTGTTTAGGTGAAATGGCAGTGGAGTTTTTAACTAGCTTGCTTAATGAAATCTTGGAAAGTGAGATGATGCTTGAGGAATGGAAAAAAAGTGTTTTGGTACTGATTTTTAAGAATAAGGGTGATGTGCAGAGCTGTAGTAAATACAGAGGGATTAAATTGATCAGTCACAGCATGAAGTTATGGGAAAGAGTAATGGAAGCTAGGTTAAGAAGGGAGGTGATAATTAGTGATCAGCAGTATGGTTTCATGCCAGGAAAGAGCACTACAGATGCGATGTTTGCTCTGAGAGTGTTGATGGAGAAGTACAGAGAAGGTCAGAAGGAGTTGCATTGTGTCTTTGTGGACTTAGAGAAAGCATATGACAGGGTGCCTAGAGAGGAGTTGTGGTATTGTATGAGGAAGTCGGGAGTGTCAGAGAAGTATGTAAGAGTGGTACAAGATATGTGCAAGGTTAGTGTGACAGCAGTGAGGTTTGCAGTGAGAGTGATGGATGCATTTAAGGTGGAGGTGGGATTACATCAAGGATCAGCTCTGAGCCCTTTCTTATTTGCAATGGTGATGGACAGGTTGACAGACGAGATCAGACAAGAGTCTCTGTGGACTATGATGTTTGCAGATGACATTGTGATCTGTAGTGAGAGTAGGGAACAGGTGGAGGAGACCCTGGAGAGGTGGAGATATGCTCTAGAGAGAAGAGGAATGAAGGTCAGCAGGACTAAGATAGAATATATGTGTGTGAATGAGAGGGAGGATAGAGGAATGGTGAGGATGCAGGGAGTAGAGGTGGTGAAGATGGATGAGTTTAAATACTTTGGATCAACAGTTCAGAGTAATGGTGAGTGTGGAAGAGAGGTGAAGAAGAGAGTACAGGTAGGCTGGAGTGGGTGGAGAAGAGTGTCAGGAGTGATTTGTGACAGAAGAGTACCAGTAAGAGTGAAAGGGAAGGTCTACAAGAGGGTTGTGAGACCAGCTATGTTATATGGGTTGGAGACGGTGGCATTGACAAAAAGGCAGGAGTCAGAGTTGGATGTGGCAGAGTTAAATATGTTAAGATTTACACTGGGTGTGACGAGAGTGGACAGGATTAGGAATAAGTATATTAGAGGGTCAGCCCAGGTTGGAAGGTTTGGAGACAAAGCCAGAGAGGCAAGATTACATTGGTTTGGACATGTGCTGAGGAGGGATGCAGAGTATATTTGGAAATATATGCTAAGGATGAAGCTGCCAGGTAATAGGAAAAGAGGAAAGCCTAACATAAGGTTTATGGATATGGTGAGAGAGGACATGCAGGTGGTTGGTGTGACCGAGCAAGATGCAGAGGACAGGAAGAAATGGAAACAGATGATCCGCTGTGGCGACCCCTAATGGGAACAGCCGAAAGAAGAAGAAGCTAGAAATTATGCCATCAATGTTTTCCAATAGAAGAAATCAGAACTTCAGATTGAGGAATAGAAATTAGTGAGTTATTCATCTAGATGACGTTTAACCAATATCGGGGAAACCTTTAAAATCTGTGATCCATCCAGTAACTGTACTGAATGAATTTATGCAATGTGAACAAGATCATAAATATAAATCCAAGCAGCAGACTTAGAAAGACATATATAAGAGAATAAAATGAGAAAAATGAAGTTTATCCCTTCAGGTGTTGTCCACTAAAATTAAACTGAAATTAAATGTACAAAGCTTCCAAATCTAAATCAATCTGCACTTAACAGGCTCCCAAAAGACAAGAATTCTGTACTGAAAACTAAAAGTTAACAGATGACTGCAAGTAAACCAGTAAGCTAAATTGTAACCAAATATTAATAAGTAAATAACTAAGAAAAAACAAACAAAAAACAAAACAAACTAAACAGACTTAGTCTATCTCAGCCGAAGGTTTAATACAAGCCCCTGGCTCCCAGCTTCTTCCTTTCCATCACTCATGCTCAAGTAAATTGGGGTAAAGTAGAGGTTCCGTTTCTGGGGAAGTATTTTACAAAATGCTGCTATTATTATATGTATATTGAAAATATTTTGTGATACCTTTCAGCTTTTTCCAGTGGTCCCTCATCAATAAAAATATATTTTGTAATGTCTACAGTTATGAGACAGGAAGTCAGATGTAAAATCATATACTAGTCAAGTAAGCATCACATCAGAAGGTCAAAACAAATGAGCATGACTTTGGTGTCAAAATAAAAAGCAGATCTGAGAGAGAAAAGTACTTTATTGGTGCAGATAGGAGGAATCCCCTGGCATATCAGCCATGCCATGGGAAATACTATATCTAATGGTGATCCAACAGTATAAACAGCTATGAGAAAAAGAGGAGCCCAAGAAAAGTTAGAGAAATTAAGATATTAGTTCAGATGCAGTGCAAGAAGGCTGAGAAACACTGAACTAAGAGGAAATTGTGATTATTGCTTGATAACTGGAAACAGTTCATGTTATAAGGGATTACTAGATGTGTGTGTGTGTGTGTGTGTGTGTGTGTGTGTGTGTGTGTGTGTGTGTGTGTGTGTGTGTGTGTGTGTGTGTGTGTGTGTGTGTGTGTGTGTGTCTGTGCATCTGTCTGTCTGTAGGAGAGGAGGGACTAAGAAAAAGGTATATGTGGGTTTCGGGGGTGGTTAGGAACCAAATGTTTCCAGACCTAGAAATATGATAGACAATCAGATAAATGCTATTTTAAAAGGAATTTAAATCATTACATCTGAGTGAAATATCCAGCTGCATCTGCATTGAATGCCCACTGATGCCTCTAGTCATCAAATATTGCTTGTTCATATTCGCATCAATAATTTCAAAAATGTGCTATGTACAAGGTCTTAAAAGATTTCATCTTAAACTTACACAATGGCAAACTCTTATTTGACCTCTGTCTAGTACAGGTAAATAGATAGTAACTGTTGTTTTGTGACATTACTTTATATAGATATAATTTTCACATTTTTCTAAATATCTCAACAGCCAAGTAACACAGACAGAACTCCATAGCCTCACATGAAAGCTATCAGCTAGATTAATAAAATGGTGTTGACACTATCCCCTGGATTCTGCAAGGCATGCAGGATTAGTGCAGGAGCTCCAGCAGGCAATATGTCCACCGTGCAATCCAGGAATAACCTGTAGGGGCATGCACAAGCGCTCCTGCATGGACTCAGCCCCTTTATGCAAATTACCCCACTTGCAGGAGAAATCCATGCAAATGAGGTGAATTTGCGATCCAGGAAGCTGGAAACCAGACGTGCAGGGCTAGTGTAATCTGCAGAAATGTACTCCACCAGTAACGGAGTACATTTCTGCATATTACAAAACGGAGCCATGACAGCTCCAAATAAAGGGTTATATCATGTATAAAGCATGCCAATGGCCAACTATAAGGCCATTGGCATGGAAAACACTTGGGAAAAAAAAAACTTTAATATTTTTTAGCCAATCTCAGATGTTTAAATGTAGGGCAGCGACGTGCTAATGGGATCGAGGGGAAAATAAGAAAATAAACCTAAAATACGCATTCTAACTAAAATCACTATTCTGCCTTTATACTCAATGGCAGGCAGAAGACAACATGACCAATGAACAGTGGTTGTTAAGGGGGGGAGGCTCAGTGTGAGACATGTAACTATGCATTAGCAGGCAATCCTATGCAAATGAGGGGAATGATAGTGAATCCAAGATTTCCCCTGCATGCTAGTCAGCTCCCAACAGTGTAAGTGCAGGAATAGCTTGCTGCAAGCCTAGGAGTCAGCTGACATCATAGGGGTGTGTTCCAGGCATACTGTAAGCGGATTGGAGTCCTATGGCTTGGGTTTGCTCCAAGCTTAGCACAGCTAAGGAAAGGGGTGTGTCTGAGGTTGTCTAGCACTCTTTACATTGCCTAAGCGGGTATGGGCGCCACTTACCAGGTTTTAATGGAAAAAAAAAAAGTAAACCAGGAAATAGCAGCTCTGTGCACATTTGAGCACTGTGTTTGTGTAGTGCACCACCGGGCTTAAACAGGAAGGCAATGGGAAGGGAAAACAGCAGTAGGAAGGTAATCTAGGAGAACTAGCATAGCTGACAGATGAAATGTATCAGAACCAGCAAATTACACAGGCAGCAGACCAGCCCATCCCAAAACACTACTATAAACTATGCAAACACCTTTCCCTCTGTTTTTTCCCATACTCTACACCACTGGTGTACACAAGCGGGGAAGTTTTAACAAAGAAAACAACAAAATGATAGGGGCTGCAATAGCTATCATACAGCAACATGCGGAACGGGCTGTGGGTGTTGAGGATGTGAATGCTAGTGACTAACCCACAGTGAGGAGACGGAGAAGAGTGTACAGACCCAGGTAACCTACTAGGGGCTACATGAGCTGGAGATAGTGGAGCTATAGGGTGGACAGGGACCTCTTACAACAAATTGTTGAGCTGCTCTGGCCACACCTGACACACAGAACTAACAGAGGGGAACCCATCCCAATTTATACCAAGGTATATGTAGGCCTAAGAATACTAGCTACAGGTGCCTTCCAAAGGCCAACTGGGGATATGATGGGGATCTCACAGGCATCGGCATCCAGGGTACTCCACCAGTTACTGGATGCCATGTCAGCACATGCCGGTGAGCACGTATATTTCCCCAACACCCGTGAGGCATTGGCCAGCAATATGCAACTGTTCCACCAAATAGCAGAATACCCTGAAGTAGTGGGTGCTATAGACTGCATGCACATATGCATCAAAGCACCTCCCGGTGAGCGGGGTAGGGTCTACATCAACTGCAAGGGCTTCCCCTCCATAAACTGCCAGGTTGTGTGCGATGCCCAGGGCATAATAATGAATTTGTGTGCTGGCTGCCCTGGAAGCTATCACGATTCCCACATCTGGCATCTGATGCAGGTGTACCAGAGATTTGCCTATGGGGACATCCCTTATGGTCACCTAGTGGGGGATGCTGGTTACGCACTGAAGCCGTGGCTTATGACACTCATCAGAAATATACACACACCTGAACAAGAACTCCATAATCAGACACATGCACAGACCAGAATTATAATAGAGACTGTGTTAGTGATGCTGAAGTCATAGTTCTGATGCCTGGACACATCTGGTGGAGCCCTGCAGTACTCACCGGCTTCATGTACCCAAATTTTCATCGTATGTGCCATGCTGCACAATATGATCCTGTGGAAACAGCTGCAGCAGGAACAGCACAGGGCAGGGCCATACAGCCCCCCACCATTGCCAAGAGGCTGCACAGGCACAGAGTGACTAGGAGGAGGAACAACCTGAGCCTGCCCCAGTAGGCAAAAGGAGGCATGCCCAGTATGCCCTGACCTTGGCAAAGAGGCAACACATAGCACATACACTGACACAGGAGGGACCCAGGGAATCACACCTCTC
This sequence comes from Protopterus annectens, assembly GCF_019279795.1. Taxonomy (NCBI): domain Eukaryota; kingdom Metazoa; phylum Chordata; order Ceratodontiformes; family Protopteridae; genus Protopterus; species Protopterus annectens. Next base: position 445,047,596 of record NC_056746.1, on the reverse strand, counting down.
TCTTACTCGCACATACAGTAAAAGGGATGTCAAACATGACACTACCTGTACTTAACCATGTGTAGGGAGTGTACTATGTGCATCTGACATAGGCAGCCCTGCAGCACCACCCTCAATACTGGGGCACCCACAAGGTAAGTCACTCAACCTACCAACTGCCGAATGGAGTAGAATGTGTTGTTACCTGTATCTATAATATGGATGTTAGCATGCAAGGAAATTGGGTGGCTGAATGGTATGCCAGCAGATAGTAGACACCTATAGTGGTGCCATGAGATCTGTAACAAATACTGGTGTCACCATAGTAGCTAGTACTATACAGGGCGACAAAACCCACTGCAGGAAATGTGCTGAGCCATGTGTGTCCATATGATTCGCACATGCCAGTCAGGGAGGTTGACATACCCATCAGCCAGCAGAACAGGTGTAGACAAACACAAACAGAGACTGTGCTATGGCTTCTGAATGATGGCTATGGGTAACCTCCTCCCCAGGCCTACACAGACAAACTACAGCAGGTGAGGCAGTGGGATGTTAGTTCTGAAGGGTAGGAAGTCAGAAACTAATATGTAGGTCAATCAAAGCTAAGGCCTGTAGTACACTGATATGCCTCTAATCAGCATGATAGGTTAGAATACAGAAAGAAATGGAGTACCTGACATACCAGTACAGTCATAGCAAATGTGTACAAGTGGCAGGTGTGCCCCCCCAATCCTGTGTAGAAATGTAGTAACAGTCAGGTGTGCCCCCCCAATCCTGTGAAGAAATGTTGAAATAGTCAGGTGTGCCCCCCCAATCCTGTGTAGAAATATAGAAACAGTCAGGTGTGTCCCCCACAATCCTATGTAGACATGTAGAAACAGTCAGGTGTGCCCCTTCCCCCAATCCAGCATAGAAATTTAGTAACAGTCAGTTGTGCCCCCTCCTAACCACTGTGTAGAAATGTAGAAACAGACAGCTGTGCCCCCTCCCCAATCTTGCGTAGAAATGTAGTAACAGTCAAGTGTGCCCCCTCCCACAATCCTGTGTAGGAATGTAGAAAGTCAGGTGTGCTCCCCCCAACCCTACTAAGAAATGTAGTAACAGTCAGGTGCCCCCCAAACCTATTTAGAAATGTAGTAACATGTATGTGTAGGTACAATACCAATGGAGCACAGATGCACAGAGGTGGCCAAGGTAGCAGGATAGGTTGTAGTATCTGCACAATATGCATGTATGTGTGTGTTAGGTTGGTGTGTGTTACATATTGTGTGAGTGTGGTCAATATGTATGCATGTTGAGGTAAGACCTGGTGGCCATTGCCCACTACTGCTGATGACAGGGGCAAGTCCTCACAACTGCAGTGCCAAAGACAATACCCACCAGTATAACACATACTAACAGTAAGCCATTGTAAATGTATGGTGGTAATATGCGTCACCATCTGAAAGACTGACATGGCATGGCTGTTGGGCTAGATATACAAGCAGTACACAAGGGGAAGTACCACAGACATACAGTACATATTGTGTCACTGTGAAATGGAGACACCCTTGGAATTGTACATACAGGTATGCATCACAATATCTGGTCCTGCAGTAAGGGATACTGGTGTTGTCTGCCCAAACACTTGCAGATCACAAAGGAGATAGGACGGATTTATTGAGAAACAGCTGATATACCTGCACATGCCAGCATAACTGGAATGCCCAATAAATAGCTGTGTGTCAGATGCAAGTAGTGTCCATAGCACACATGCACCCAGCTCATGTAAACACCACCCACAGGTACCTCTCTGGTCATATCTCTGCTGTGGGGAATGGGTACAATATGACCCCATCTGTATACGGCAATAGTGAATGAATGCAGCATTCAGTGCAGGTGTCCCATGCAGGTGTGTCACTAGCCGTAGGTAGCACCCTGCCAGCATCCACACCACCTGAACAAGACTGATAGAAGGTATTGGCATGAACACCTAGTACACCTACCCTGTCAACCCAGGGGAATATACTGTATGGTGGTCTGAGACTGTAGGACTGACAGAATGCAACTGCTGCCACATCTGGCCCATGTCAACACCTAATGGCCCACAGGCCTCTGCCAAGGGCATGTGTCTCACATGTACTGCCAATGCATGTTATGTCATGGGCAACCAAATAACATAGCACACTCCACAGAAGCCATATGCAAGACCTTGTGGACAAACCACAGTAACATGTTCGCCATGTTCCACTGCATGAACTGTGGACCAACACACAGTTGTGATGGGATGATAACCTTAGGGAAAGTATCAGTGAATGTATGAATAATGTAAGGAAAAGGATAGAATAACTGGGGAGTGGGATCTTGGGCAGCATGGAATTTGCAAGGTCTGACACTAAGCTGTGTACACACACTATCCCTGGTTGTAAACACATAAATTGGTGGCTACATACCTGCTCATACACCACAATAGGGGTAATGTCATGACTAATGACCCCTACCTCTGGATAACCTGTGCGAATCTGTACAGCTGTGTGGTATTGCCACAGCAATATAAGGCCGTACTGTCATGTCGATGGTTGTACAAGTATGGGAGCCTCTGCCAGCACTGTACCAAGGTGCTGAACCGGATACACAGACCCAGCAGCAAGTGTCTGCAGCTCCCCTTCCAGAATGGCATAACTTACCATGAATATGTAGGAGTCTACCCACAATACCGCACACAGCTGCAGTCACCCTTGTCCCCCAAGAAATCACTGTGAGCAGGAATGTTCACCTGACAGTACATGAGGACAGAAAACATCACAGTGTATAACAGTACAAATGTCTGAATATCTCTGCTAACAGCAGTACCATGTAGCTGAAGCAGCACAGACACAATCACCTACAGGACACACTATCCCCTGCACATTTTATCCCCATATTGCCAAATGATCGACAGATACCCTGCAGAAACAGTTTGTTACCTGTAGGTGTACAACAGAAAGGTATACACTGGAGTACAAAATACCTGGAATTGATCCACACATTTAATACAGAAGGGCATACTGGGCATGCTCACGCACTTAGAAATGAAGGCAATGTCAGAAAACAACATACTGAAAGGTCATACTGGGCATGCTGTCAAACTTAAACAAATGAAGCCCATGTCTGCAAACACCCATGTCTGCAAACAACAGTGGACCATACATATCTGGCAGTTGTGGATGTTAGTACAGACACTCCTCAGTATGCACCAGCTATGCTTTACACACACAGTGGATAGGAATACAGACATATATCCAAAAACAACACACTATAATAAGCCAAAGGTAGATGTACATAGATGTGTGGAAGAGAGTGACTGTGACAAGGATCCCTCCATTATGAGACCTGTCCCACCCAGCACACAGCCAAATGGCTACAACCACATGAGGTCTAAATGTCACTCACTGTAGACATTAGCCACAGGTATCCGTCAGGAGTACAGACTATGTGGTGCAAGTGCTAGCTGTGCAAAATGACTGTACAAGGAAGTAGTCATATAGCAGCTGTAAACACAAACCTGTAGAATATAACTCTGCATGTGCCCGCATGTAGTCTAGATTAATGGGTTATGGCCTATGCACACACACTGCCCTCCCCATTGCCTTACTATGACAAGACTGCTGAGGTCATTTACTTTGAAATACACCTTTGGAAAAGTTGCAGCCAAGTAATCCCTGTGGCTCTTCCCATAACTGTGTACTGCTGTAGTGTGATAAACTAGTTAGGTAGGAGTTCTAATCCCAGACATGGCAACTGTGTGTGTGTCTGTGTGTGTGTGTGTGTGTGTGTGTGTGTGTGTGTGTGTGTGTGTGTGTGTGTGTGTGTGTGTGTGTGTGTGTGTGTGTGTGTGTGTGTCTCTGTGTAGTGAGCAATACTTTTAGGCTAGTCACACTCACTACAATTCAAATGCCCTACTTCAGCAAGGCTGCTGATGCATTCACTGTGAAATACACCTTTCGGAAAGCTGCAGCCCAGTAATCTCCATGGTGCGTCCTAGAACTGCATACTGCTGTAGTGTGATAAACCAGTTAGGTAGGAGTTCTAATCGCAGACATGGCAACTGTGTGTGTGTGTGTGTGTGTGTGTGTGTGTGTGTGTGTGTGTGTGTGTGTGTGTGTGTGTGTCTATGTCTGTGTAGAGAGCAATGCTTTTTAGGCTAGTCACACTCACTACAATTCAAATGCCCTACTTTGGCAAGGCTGCAGATGTAATTTACTGTGAAATACACCTTTTGGAAAGCTGTAGCCCGGTAATCTCCATGGTGCATTCTATAATGCCATATTGCTGTAGTGTGATAAACTAGTTAGATAGGAGTTCTAATCCCAGACATGGCATGCATATGTGTGTGTGTGTGTGTGTGTGTGTGTGTGTGTGTGTGTGTGTGTGTGTGTGTGTGTGTGTGTGTGTGTGTGTGTGTGTATCTCTGTCTATGGAGAGAGCAATGCTTTTTAGGCTAGTCACACCCACTACAATTCAAATGCCCTACTTTGGCAAGGCTGCTGATGTCATTCACTGTGAAATACACCTTTTGGAAAGCTGTAACCCAGTAATCGCCATGGCACATTCTATAACTGCGTACTGCTGTAGTGTGATAAACTAGTTAGGTAGGAGTTGTAATCCCAGACATGGCAATTGTGTGTGTGTGTGTGTGTGTGTGTGTGTGTGTGTGTGTGTGTGTGTGTGTGTGTGTGTGTGTGTGTGTGTGTGCCTTTTTAGGCTAGTCACACCCACTACAATTCAAATGCCCTACTTTGATAAGGCTGCTGATGTCATTCACTGTGAAATACACCTTTTGGAAAGCCCAGTAATCTCCATGACGTGTCCTATAACTGTGTACTGCTGTAGTTTGATAAACTAGTTAGGTAGGAGTTCTAAGCCCAGACATTGCAACTATGTGTGTGTGTGTCTCTGTCTGTGTAGAGAGCAATGTTTTTTAGGCTAGTCACACTCACTACAATTCAAATGCCCTACTTTGGCAAGGCTGCTGATGTCATTCACTATGAAATACACCTTTCGTAGAGCTGTAGCCCTGTAATCTCTGTGGCATGTCCCATAACTGTGTACTGCTGTAGTGTGATAAACAAGTTAGGTAGGAGTTCTAATCACAGACATGGCAAGTGTGTGTGTGTGTGTGTGTGTGTGTGTGTGTGTGTGTGTGTGTGTGTGTGTGTGTGTGTGTGTGTGCTTGTGTGTGTGTGTCTGTCTGTGTAGAAAACAATGCTTTTTAGGCTACTCACACTCTCTAAAAATCAAATGTCCTACATTGGCAAGCCTGCTGATGTCATTCACTGTGAAATACACCATTGGGGAAGGAGTACTGCAGTAATCCCCATGGTGCATCCTATAACAGTGTAATGCTGTAGTGTGATATATAACTCTGGTAGGGGTTCTATTCCCACACATGGCAGGTGTGGATGTTTGTGTGTGCATTTCTATGTCTGTGTAGGGAATAATGCTTTTTAGGCTAGTCACACTCACTACAATTCAAATGCCCTACTTTGGCAATCCTACTAATGTCATTCACTGTGAATTACACCTTTTGGGAAGGAGTACTCCAGTAATCCTCGTGGAGCATCCTATAACAGTGTAATGCTGTAGTGTGATATAGAACTCTGGTATGGGGTTCTATTCCCACACATGGCAGGTGTGGATGTTTGTGTGTGTGTTCCTATGTCTGAGTAAGGAGCAATGCTTTTTAGGCTAGTCACACTCACTACAATTCAAATGCCCTATGTTGGCAATCCTGCTGATGTCATTCACTGTGAAATACACCTTTGGGGAAGGAGTACTCCAATAATCCCCTTGGCACATTGTATAACAGCATAATGCTATAGTGTGATATAGAACTCTGGTAGGGGTTCTATTCCCACACATGGCAGGTGTGGATGTTTGTGTGTGTGTTCCTATGTCTGTGTAGGGAGCAATGTGTTTAGGCTAGTCACACTCACTATAATTCAAATGCCCTACTTTGTCAATCCTGCTGATGTCATTCACTGTGAAATACACCTTTGGGGAAAGAGTATTCCATCAATCGCCATGGCACTTCCTTTAACTGTGTAGTGTTGTAGTGTAATAAACTAGTTAGGCAGGAGTTCAAATCTCGGACATGGCAGGTGTGTGTGTTTGCATTTGTCATTCATATCCTGTGTGGAGTTGGCTGTGAGTGTGTAACAATTGGACTCATTGCGGAGCGGGTTTTGCAAATTTCATGTATAGTGGCCCTAGTATATGTCACAATGTCCAAGGTACAGGGATAACAGATGTGAAATAGCCGAGAGGCTGGGGTGCAAATCCATACCCCTACATGTGACATCAAGGCCAGGCAAACAAAATTAGCAACCCTTTTATTACCCAGAGAACACTCTCAACCCGTGTCTCATACACACACACACTTGCCTAGGCAACAACCACTCTCTTGGTAGTATCCTGCATATTGCCCACTGATAGTAACCATGCTGTGATTGCAATTGGCTACAGAGGGCATGGCACCCTGTCCATCAGTAAAATAGGCATGCACATGCAGACAGTGAACCTTCCCAATGTTCCCCACTGGACACCTGCAACACCTGTGGTGCCATCAAATGTGACCCACAAAGGGCATACCATGCCTGAAACACATGCCCTGTATGGACAGATGCCACTGATGCCAGAGAATACCTGTATCATGCTATCAATGTAGGTGCAGGGTCAACCTGCTATCCATTAACAGTTCCTGCTACATGAGGCCAGGTTTGGCACATCTGATAACAATCTATGTACACAACATGGGCCAGACACCCCAGGTACAGTTGCACATGTCACTGTACATGCATGTGGGACATGTGCACTTCCCAGACACCGTCCATGTCATGGCCCGAGGAACACATGCATGGCAAGCAATGCACATCAATGGCCACACACAATAGTTACCCAGGTGACTGGATGGTGAATACAATACCCACCTGTGTGGGTAAATCCAGACACTACACCAGCGAGCCACTGCAGACCATTGTCATGTGGTCAGATGCCAAGGTATACCCATCACCTAGCCTTGTATAGCCATATGGCACAGTCGACCACTACACACCGGTAAAGCAATGCACCCATGCATGTCAGTACTGGCACCCTGTGTCTGTTTGTGTGGTGTATGATGCCTATGACCACATTCACACTCACTACAACCCCCATTGGCATACTGAAGCATGTTGTGTGATGTCAGACACCTCCACATACCCTTTGCCCATATAACCTATGTATAACCCCTGTGATGCATGTGATACCTGCACAGTACTGTGTTGTGGCAATCTAATTAGTAATGAGTTGTATTCCTGACCCTGCCAAGTGTGTCAATGTGTGTGGGTCCCTGTAAGAGTGTAGCTGTGTTGACGCTGACACCTGTTCATGCGGAAAGGCACGTGTACTACACCTACCTTATGGCTAACATATCACTGTTGCAGATGTCACTCACCATCACATATATGTTTGGAGGGCTGCTCAACATGTAACCTATGTGATGTATCCAATAACTGCATAGACTTGGGGTCTATATTAGAACATCGAAGTTTCAAAACTTTGAATGTTCTAATATCGACCCCTATTCAGCGAAAACTGAAAACATCGAACATACAGAACAGCTCGCTGTTCCAAAACACATACACACAACACAAGCACACCAAACAAACAACAATCCACATGCATACACCTAAAATCTTACACTTAACCCTACACTAAACTATACCTACACCGCTAACTATCCACTTACCTTAACCCAAACCTTAACCCTAAGGTACATCACTATCGCAAACTCTCCTCACCCATGCCCTAACCCTAACTCACCTACCCCACCCTAACCCTCATGCCCACACAATCGCACACTTACACCCATGCCCTAACCCTAACTCACCTAATCTGCCCTAACCCTCATGTCCACACAATCGCACACATACCTAACCCACGCCTTAACCCTAACTCACCTAACCCACCCTAACCCCCACATTCACACAATCGCACACATACCTAACCTGCACCCTAACCCTAACTAACCTAACCCGCGCTCAATCGCACACTTAAATGAAGCCAACCCGTAACTTTCCACCACAGCCGAAATACTGAAGGAACAGAAACGGACAACTGAATTTTTTTTCTAGGAAAAAATTTGGTTTTCTGTAGCTTCAATATTTTCAGTGTTTGCTGAATAGGGGTCGATATTAGAACATTCGAAGTTTTGAAACTTCAATGTTCTAATATAGACCCTAGACATGTGATAGCAGTACATAGTCAGATAGGGATTTGATACACAGTACTGGTAGGTGTGTGACACAAACATGCTTAAGTTTTACTCGCCCACCCCTCCCTGACTTATCTTTGCCTCTGTCTGCCTCTCTCACTCCCTCTATGGTAGATGTGGAGACTTACAGCTGTTTAGCTTAGGCAGCAGCATGTGTATTATAAGTGATGCTCATCATCAGCTGATGGCCTCTGCACAAATTGCAGCTCTCCTCCAGCTGATTGCATGTGGAACAGCTGAGGTAACATTCCCATAGTCAGTTGCTTGGAAACACACTCCAATATCTAGGAACATCATGTTGGTGTTGGGCCTTTTCATTCACTGTGAGCAGGAGCTAGATCTGTTGTTTGGCAAACAGCATCACAGATGGATTGGGGATTTACCTTTGATAATATATACTGTGGAAACAGGCAAACACACAGGAGGGGATGTGTCTGACTTGACTAGACTGTAAGTGCTGCTATACTGCATTTGGAATAATGTTGGTTTAACAGGGTGTGTGTGGATATGGCTGTCCTACATGTTTTAATACATGTCATGTCAGTGCTATGTTTATGAGGAATCCCCATCTGTAGGGTCATCTGCAAACTGGGCAGTGTGAGGTGCCTTGTGTTTCTTGTGTTACCCACAGAGCACCTATCTGTGAACTGCAAAAGGTAGTGTGAGGATTGCAGTCAGTAGATGGTGACAGAAGTGAGAGTTACTGATTTTATATCCCTCATAGGACATATGTTGCAACAAACCATGTTACAACAGTAAATGTATGAGGTTATCACAGCAACATGTCAATACTGGTCCTGTGTTTGTGCCTCCAGCCTCAACTCTGTCAATCTTTGTACATATGTCATGCAGTAAGAGGTGCATATGTTCAATACACCATATTTATTGACATCATATCTGATAACAAGCCAGTGAGATATCAGACTGCTACACATGTTATTTTTAGTAGAGGTTATATTTGAGGACATAACCTGAGCATTCTGTGGTTGTGTGTACAGTACTGAGGTCTGTGTACCTATCATGATTGTCGACAGTGTGTGTATCGTGAATATGTACCTTGGCCTGTGTACAGACTGTGGTAGATGTAATTGCTCTTGGTCCTGTTCTATCTGATGTTACATGCTGCTCCACTGTATGTTACCCTATCAGCTTACATGTTTGTAGGGCCAAACACACATGTCCCATACCACAGACAGGCATCAGACCACACTGTGTAGGGGCCCAGTATATGTAGGGTTGGTGTGTGAGTGGCACATATGAGGATGGTGTTAATCAGATAGTCCATATACTGTAATATTATGCTAGCTTACCATATGTGACTGTGGCTATGTTCACATTGGTTGTGGTTATGCACTTTCACACAAGTGTCTGTTACTCTGTGCTGTGATATGCCTGTAGAGCCTGCTATCTATGCAGGTACATGTGTATTCCCCCATAGGAAATGTAGGCCAGTGTTGAGGCAGTCTGCCTGTAGCCTGCACAGTGCTTTGTTACATGCATAGCAGGTTAGTGTACTTACTCAGTGAGATGTCATATCCAGATACTTGCCAGATATACTGCTGCTGGGCCACCATAACAGTCATGTATGTCAGACAAAGCAGTGGGATGCTGTACAGATGTATGTCACTAACTAGTGGGTAGTATGTGGCCATGGCACCTCTGCACCAGTGGTTATTATGTGTCAGGACAGACAGGGGTGTATGAATGCATAACCTATGGGGGCAAATGTATACCAGTATTTACGTGATATACCCATCTACATGGCTGTTAACATTCACATTGTCAGGCTTGGTCCACATGCCCTGCACTAAGGGGTTCTGTGTATACCTCTGGACTGATCAGAGTGTGCCAGACTGTCCACATATATTGGCCATATCTCTGCTGTAGTCCACAGTAGCATTACTGTGCTAGTAGTGGTACTGTGCTATGATGTCCTGAAAATGTCTGTCAGTAGCCAATGGTGCACGTGTTAAAAGCAGACGTGACCTCCCACACACACCATGTCTGTGAAGACAATCCCTATTGCAGTAGCAATAGTCTACAAATATACCTGCAATACATACCTGACATCCTCTTGCACTAAGAGGTTGAGACTATTGGGGCTGAGGTAGGGCTCTACTCCATGTTCAGGACATATGGTGAACATCTATGTATATATAATTATCCATATATCTATATAGATATATACACATATACATATTGACATATATAGATGGATTTGTATATGTACACACATATATATATATATATATATATATATATATATATATATATATATATATATATATATATATATATATATATACATATAAACACTCAGATATATACATATACAGAGCAATATATGTCTACACATATACAGATAGAGATATATATGCACATAATGCACATATATGTATGGATATCAACATATATATCGACAGCAAAAGGTATATCAGACTAGATATGTATGCACATATAGTTATAGATATCTACATATATACCCACACAAATAGGCATATCTGTACACATAGGATGTGCATACATATAGCTATATATATATATATATATATATATATATATATATATATGTGTGTGTGTGTGTGTGTGTGTGTGTGTGTGTGTGTGTGTGTGTGTGTGTACATACGAAGAGATGTACACATGGCCATATATATGTTGCACTTTACAGATGTGTATACAGACATATGTATGAGTGGGTCTATATTATATTCTCAAAAGCCGACAATGTCGAATCTGGCATTGTCGGCACAAGAATATTGAATGCTCAGAATCTCAAGCATGTAAATAGAAATCTCCGTATGGTCTCCGAGTTGGTATATTTAAGTAGGGGAGATGTGGGGTGCAGGAGGGCTTGCCCCCCTGCTTAAACCCATTATGGTACTTTTTTTAAATGTTGTCATTTTATAAGGTCAACGTTTGAAGACATCGACTATATGGTGTCGACCATATGTTGTCCGATGTTTTCAACCGTCGATCTCCCGTATGAGTATACATGTGTATGTACATGTAGACGTATATAGACCTATTTTATGTATATAACCATATTCCTGTCATGTGTAAACCTCACGGTTGTGTATACCCTTCCAGATGTATCTCACCATATGTATCTGCTATGTGTATATTATGATAAAACAACATATGTGATGCAACAGTCATATTAATAACAAGGACTACACAATTTAGGAAGTAAAGGCAATTTTTCAATACTACTCAATTTGTGTATTGACAGCTATATTGATAAAACAACAGCTGTCTTCACAGTGTTCATGGCGTAGTGCTTAAGTGTTGTGACTTTAGTGTACAGGGTCCTGGTTTCAAGGGCTATTCATTTTATTGCTGGGCAGAACAAGGGATTTCAGATACAGAGTGGTTAAGGCAGTTTTGAGCAGTTTTAAGCATGTTTGCATGAAGCTAAGTGGTGCTAAGCTATGGGTAAACGTATGGGCGCTTACCCAGTGTAGACTTCATGTACCAGTGCGCAAATCAGCTCAGCTGTTATATTGCAGCAATGTTGATACTTTTTAAGCATGGCTTAGCCCTGGTAACCAGGTCACACCACCCATCTAATAACATAGCAGGGTAATGACATCTATAATAAGTGTATGTAATGCCATGTATAATACATGCGCCTATGTGCTGTCATTACAGTAGCAAGAGGTGTGAGTGTCATGTGTGGGACACAGACATATATGAGGCCTGTACAGCACTGTTATCCATGTGAATGTGTTACATACATGGGTAGTAGCCCAGGGTACGTGCTGTCACACTAACATGTAGTGTATCATGGCAGTACTACTGTTGACAGTGCTTACCCAGGCAAGAGCAGAGTGCTAAATGTTGTACTGACAACAGGCACACCTGCAGACATAGCTGGACACTGAGGCCTCCCTATTGTATCCCTGATGTGTGAGCTGTGTCACATTATATACCCCTTACTGGGCAATGATCCGTCATGTGGAATGTAATTGTAGACTACTGTCTGTACAGCACATGTTAGTGAGGGCTTCTGACATGTAGTTATGGCATACATATTGTTGTCAAACATCTATCTGTCAACACACTCATCCTACTGCATAGCTACTTGCCAAGCTGATGGCTGTCAGTCCCTGTACAGATATGCAGATGGCAGGTATCCAGCTGAGATATGTACAGGCAACCTAAGCTTGACTGAAACTGACATATCTGCCCAGCTGTGTAAGAACTGGCACATACAGGAGATGTCACCCTGTACGCACTACATGCCACGGGTACCTCCACTACACTGCCACAGTCAACAGAACATGCTTAGGTACAGGTCTTCATCACATACACTAACCATGTATTGTAATGCATATTGCATACATATCAACTTGATCACCTCAGTGGCCATGTGCAGGAGGCACCTGGAGGATTGGATGATGCATGTCATTCTCACCCTGAGGGTCACCACAGTAGTGTTTGTCAATAGATTGCCTGGTGCCACCTGGAAGGTGGCAGGATCCCACTGTATACACAACCCCTACACAACCCATCTCCCCTTGGACAATAGCTAGGTACACAGCTATTACCACCTGCAGTGATGCACCCCTGTACTGACACATGTGTATGTGTACATGACTGAGTATAGCAGTGTCTGTGTGTTAGCACACCTGTACTTGGGAATTCCATGAGGGCCTTCACAACCAACGTAACACCCATTGCCATAATCAGTTGTGGCTGCTGCTGTATGGGACATTACATGTACCCTGTTAAGCTCCTCCCCATACTGGCTACATGAGCCTTGCAGTACCATCACAACAGTGTTTTACAAATGGGTTGATAGGCATGGGATACCCATTGTGTTCTGGCATATGTGTGTAGTTGTGCATGTCCATATATCTGTAGGGTACAGCATTCCGAGGCCACATACTCCTATTACGATACCCATTGTCACACAGTAGTACAGATAATGTTGTTGCTGCCCATAGGTGAGTCATGACAATGCAACACCCTACTACACGTGTGGCATGTGCAATATTTGCATATCCCTGTAGTACCACTGTTGGGGTATACTATGGGTTGTGTCACAGTCTTGGCCAATGTGTGATGGTGGGTATGGCAGAGTGTCATCATGGGTTTTAGGGAGTACAAAATCCACTGCGGATGTGGGTGCTGTGTCCACTGTCATTACACTAAGGTACACCCGGTATATGTCCCATGTACCACGTTATGGTTACCACTGTCACCATCAACCATACAGGTACCTGATACCACAATCAAAGCCAGTTATGCATGTGCTGTGTGCAGCCTACCTGTAACACATTGGACACACGGTCAAGTTAGTTAGCAGCGGTAGGCCCTGGTATCTCAGATGTGTGTCTGTCTGTTATGTGTCTTTTAATGTGTATATGAAGGTATGTCACACTACGTATTGTTCATACACACCCATTACATTCCACATTAGCATACTGTACATGTCTGGGGATATTCTGCATGTAACATATAACCTGGGACACACCTCACCACCCTAAATGCTGTGTGGTGTGCGCAATGTAAGCCACACATTTTAGTATCACTGCATAGCTAGATAGGGGTCTAGTCCCAGTGTTGTCAAGTAACATTGTGCTGCATGTATGTGGATGGGTCTACATCGGGTTGAAGGGTATGCACACCTCAGTGAGTCACCTGTCCATGTGGCACAAACAATAACTGTTTTAGTAACCTGTGATGTGTTCAACTGTACCCCAGTTATGTCACAGCCATGGTGTCACCACAGTGCCATACTCCGTTCTGGAATATGACTGCAGACCATCCTCATGCTAACACATATACACCTACAACACAAATGGATAACATTATAGAGACCACAACCAACCAGTGTTACTAACAGCTATAATGCATCATTGCTGGATGGCTACACTACCTGCCATATATGCATTACACTTTACTCCTTACAACATGTTACACTGCAGTACTGTGGTGCACTGTAGTACAGTCACCATATGCATCAGAACCATAATAGCCTGTCTCTGCATTGATGGTATGAATGACAGGGATGTGGCACAGGAATCATCATATGCACAGGGTGTGATGTTGGTTTTGCCAGAGGCTGAGGGTGGGCCATGCATTTGACACCATGTGTGTGGGTGAGGGGTGTACTGCGGTGAGCTGGGTGTGGTGCTGTGTTGTGTGTAGGTATGGGATTGCCCTAGGTGTGTTTCTATAGTGTGTGGGTATGCATGTACACAGTTCTGCCACATGGCTGCCCTACACAGGTGTTTATGGACAACTGCAGACCATACCTGGCAGGGTGTGCAGTTCACTGCCTCCGGCCATGGACATGTGGACTGTGCCTGCCAGGGGTTCCATGGGCATGTCTAGGTACAGGCCTCGATGTGCTACTCTCACCTGATGACGACAAACATCTGCTGGTACCAGGCCTGTCATGGGACTGGCCAGGATCACGTGCAAATGGCCTGCTGTGGTGTGGTGTGGACAGCACCCCCCACACTGCAGGGGCTGGTACAGGCACTATGGGAGCCCTTTGGTGTCCTAGCATATCCACGTTGACTGCCAGCTGTTGGCATAGCTGGCCTACATCCACGCTGCCGTTGCTGCACTCCCACCACACATTCAAGCATGGACAGAGCTCGGTTGATGACAGCCATCATCTCACCAGGCCATCTATCCATGAACTCAGTTAATGCACGGATGGCACCAGACAGTTCACAGGCATTGTCACTTGCAGATGTGAGAGCAGCCATCTGCAGCCTCAGGCCTTGTCTGGTGTAACGTTCCATATGTGCCTGTGCCACCATGACAGCCTGAAACATGCGTTTACTGGTATGAGCTATGTCGCTTCTGCCAGGAGCATGATGCCCAGTGGCCCTACCATAAGCATCCTGGGACATCCACCTATGTGGTGCCCTGCCAGACATCTGGCTATGCCTGCTGTGACCGAATGCAATAGGCATGGTTACCACACTTTCCTGTGCACAGCCACCAAATGCCAACTGTCCCTCCACTATGGCCACTGGTGATGGGGTATGCATAGGCACTCTTGTAGCCAATGATACTACGACCAAAGTATAGAATCCAATATTTAATGTGTAAAAACACACAGTACAAAAAGTCACAAAGGCACAAAGGCCCAGTAAAAAAAACACTCAAGATAAAAAAATGGTCAAGCGCTTTCGTCATAAGACTTCATCAAAACAATGAGGGGAACCTATTTTTACATACAGGATTAATAGAAACCTAAAAAGTTTAATTGGAAAATCATGCTTCAGTTAAAAAAGGAAACACAAAAGGGACAATGAAATGTGGGGCTTGTGATTACTGTAAATATATAGTAGGTACCCCTACGGTCCACTTAGGACCCCACAATATTGAAGTTAAGTTTGGGGCAGGTACATGTTTAACAACTGGTTTGGTGTACCTTGCTATATGTCAAGTTTGTGGTTATTTCTGCATAAGGAAGACCGAAAGGAAGTTGAACAGGAGAATTTATGAACACTTATACAGTATCACAAAGAAAGATGAAAATAATGCATTATTTAAACATGTTAAAATGAATCCTGATCGCTCCTTTCTTTTCGGTATCTTAGATGTAGCCAGCAAAGATATTAAGGGGGGTGACTGGACTAACAAACTGCTTAGAGCTGAAACAAGATGGCAGTTTAGACTGAATGCCACTGTAGCCCCAGGAATTAATGATCACATTAGTATAAGACCTGAATTAAAGTATAGGGCATCCAAACTTTAATTTTTTCTGGTTCAGGCTTTTAACAACTTTTTAAAAATATTTTTTAAACATTTTGTTTGTTTGTTTTATAACTTATTGTGATAAATGTTCTGATAACCCACTGGATTTGCTAGTATTAGAAGCTTTGGACTGCTAGTATGTTAGTTACAGGTTTTATGTTAAACAGGTATTCTCACTTTAAGAACTTGCTTACTGCAATTAATGGGGATTAGTGTAAGTATATAAGTGTTGAGTTATATTTCTCATTGTTCTGATGAAGTCTTATGATGAAAGCGTTTGACCATTTTTTATCTTGAGTGTTTTTTACTGTGCCTTTGTGCCTTTGTGACTTTTTGTACTGTGTGTTTCTACACATTAAACATTGGATTCTATACTTTGGTCGTAGGATAATTGGCTACAAGAATGGTATATTTTATTTTATTGGTGGCGTTTTACCACTCCAACACCATTCCTTGTTTTTTGAGTTTTTTATGTATAGGCACTGAAACTGTGTGCAGGGTTGGGGTGGTTAAAAGGGGGATGTCAAATGTTGGTGCAGTGTCAGCCCCTGACAACCCCACCTGTACGTCAACAGTACTATCATCATCTTCAGTGTCTGCATGGACACCAACATCAGATTGCATGCAGGAGGGACCCTAACCACCTTGCAACCTGTGGGGTAAAACAATAAACACACTTTAAAACCTGTACAGCATTGCCTAACAGTGCACACACACACACACACACACACACACACACACACACACACACACACACACACACACACACACACACACCTCCATAATACCTACCTGTCCATGGCTTTACAGACAGTCCCATGTATATGTCCATGTGTTACCCAATCCTGCATCACACTTGTTAACATACACACATTGATACCACTCATTCACATATCAGTCCTCTAAATGCCTACACAAGCGGTCCCAACACAAGACCTGTTACTACATTACCTGCCTGACCTGTGAGTAGTGGTTTTACATGGCCTCACTGCTGTCATTTGGTATGCACCCTCTGTATGTCTGGACATCATGAACATGGCCCCTATATGTGTGGGCTACTATGTGCTATCCATAATATCACGCACTGGTGTGTCGTGTATGTAATGCTCAGTACATGCCAGATATGCTGCTCATTCAGCCTATCATGTGACAACTGTAATATTTGGATACACTTCCTGGTGTAGACTAGTACTTCCCCAATGCATCTGTAGTGCTGCATACATGGGTTGTAGGTGACCTCTCTGCTGAATGTGATATTAAGGGTGTACCTGGTGTCTACCTTCCCTCTCGATGCCTGTTCCTTGCTACAGACCATATTATACTAGCAGCTGTCCTGTGATTACACACATGACAAGTATTCCTGGTGTGTAATGTGGCAGTCCATGTACATGTACTGCATGATCCCAGAGGGAGGTACTGCTGTATGAACATTCCACAATCACACATGTGAATATATGGCCAGCCACATAAACACACACACACATGCACACAAGCATCCTACATGCATCAACCTCCTTCCACTTCACGTGAGTGACCCTACAGACAAACTAACTACCCACCAGGATGCACACACACATACATGTGAGGCTGCACAATGATAGTACACAAAGTCCAACTATTACCCCTTTGTCAACATGCATAACATATGGTACTCGACAGCATGCAGTGTAGCTATAGTCAATCCATGCTAGCAACAGTATACATGTGTGTGATGCATGTGCTGTGTCACTAGGTGAAGCCCCTTTCCCTGGATACCACTGCACCCATGAACACTGTATTTCTGTGCACCTGTTCTGCACCCTGCCATGTACTGTGCACCACACCTCACAGGTGTACAGTTCATTGCTGAATGTGTACTACTGTGTTGGTTATTTCAGCTTTAATGCTCACAGCCCCTATGTTTTCCAGCAACACATACCTGGTATGATATGTGGACAGATGTCATTTGTGAATGCCTGATGTATGATACACAGCTCTCAACATCAGTGGACCATGTATGACCAATCCAATACTCTTACACTGACAACCATCAGAGCATACCATGGCTATGGGGGGTGTACACACCTTTATTGATATGACACACCCTTCCTTGATCTGCCATGGGACCACATCACCGCATATCTTAGTAGTACATGAGCCCGATATGTGACATATGTCCTGTACTTTCATATGCAGTGTCTATGGAATGTGTTAGGTGTGCAGATGCTGACTGCAATGCATACACACTGTGTAGGCATATGTGTGCACACCCTTATCATGATGGTTTGTCACACCTCTTGTTGTGTGTACTACAGCAGTCACTTCTCCTGGCAGGGGTATGCCAGCATGGACCATATGCATTTGCCAGTGTATGTTCAGTCTGCCCTACACATGTCCCCCTATTCTGCATGATTGCAAGGTCTACTCATGTGCACATCCCTTGGTGTTCACACACTGTCATCACTATTGCTGTGGGGGTAGGGTTACAGCTGCCACAGGTCCTGAACCTGATTATGTGCAGATACAGCCATTCTTAGCATCCTTAGGAGCCCTGCTGCAGTGCACTGGTATGTCATGCTGACACTCCTCCCCCCTCCTTCAGCCTTTTTGCAAATGCATGACGAGTAAGCCCTACACATGTGTGTCACTTTGCAGTGTCCCATACATTGAACACCATGTTACAGCCTAGTCCCAGCTGATAATGTGGACCACTGCAATGCCTTATGCCATAGTGTATCTCTGAAGCAGTTGCCATTGTCCTACAGGTATATACAATGGTGTTGCACTGTATATAGGTGTTGTTCCAAACATGCCCCTACTGTAGGCCATGTCTCCCACCATTATGTTACTCCCTGTGGACACATTCCACAATGACAGGATGTTAGTTATCATGCAGGTGTCTGACATACCCCTCCAATACCCCATCATGGCCACCCCTGTGATGCCGTGCATTTCACAGCAACAAGAACTGCACACGTACAGCATGCATTTTGGGTAGGTGTGTTAGATGTGTGCATGACATATGCCATAGCCATTACATGCTTGGTGTATTGGCAACCATCTACATAAACCATACTCACCAGCTACAGGCTGCTGCCTTGGTGGTATTCTGGAGGGACCTACATAAGAGGGTGAGAGATGCATAGTCAGTGGCCACAACTGCGGCAGTGCTACAGGGTGGGTGCAGTATTACAATACATCAACAGTACATTTCCACAATACTACCACATATGGACATCTGTTCTTCACTACTGTGCAGCAACAAAATATATCTATGACATTTCAGATATTCATGATCTACCTGTGCCGATGCAGATGTATACGCAACAGTGGTCTATGGATGTGCCCTGTTGCCTTACCTTCACACTCCTTGGCTGGTGTGTGGGTGGCACTCACCTCCACAAAGGTGTCTGGCGGTTGGTGTGTGTCCAGACGGGCAGGTGCCATAAGGCTGGCCAGGAGCTCCTCCACATGTGTCAGGGGAGGATGGATGGCATGGCCCCCCGTGGCAAGGTGATCCCCCCTGGGCTGCAGCAGCACACCGACGGGCATTGTGAAGCAGGTCAGAACAATGATGCTGGACCTGCTCATAACTGTGTTTCTGCAGTCCGACATCATTGACCCTGTGGACTAGGTCATTCCACAGGGTGGTCCACTCCTGCTGACCATGGGCAGCCCAGCCAAACAGGACAGGGTAGTGCTGGATTAAATAGGTTAGCACTACTTCAGTTTCAGCAGCTGAATAAGATGGTAGCTGTGCATGTGACATCTTGCCTGAAAGACATAAAGATGGAAACAGGTCTGAGCAACTCATGCAGCAAGGTCAACACAGTTCTTAATACACATCTCTGTTACCCCCCCCCCCCACCATATCAGCGACAACAAACTGTACACACAACTCATTAGGTATGGCTGCAGCTTACCTACCAGTGGAACAGATATTGTATTGTACCACACTTTGTGCTATGTGTTTGTAGCCATGTTCCCTCAGTGGACACTATCATTGCTGGCCTGTTACAGACTATTCACCTGAGTGCCACTGTCAGGGCCACTATGGTTCCTTATATACCTGTGGTATGGCTGCTTTGTGATTGATGCACATCTGACATTCTGTGTTATTGGGGATATCTATGCATGCTGTTGGGCATGTTCCGGGATGTGGTAGGCTATTACTGCCAACATATGTTCTGTACCAGTGACACAATAGCATGTATAAGTACTATTGCCCAGCAGAACTACCTTTCCAAACCCATCTGCCCATGTTACCTGGCCACATCATATGTGTGTCCCACCCTCAGGCCTCCTAATTTACTGGTCCAGCAATACCATAAGGTGGAACCAACCCAGGGGATATTGTCCCCGCCAGGGGCACACACAGACATATTCCTGTCCCCTGATGGCAGGACCAGGGTCTGTTCCATAACAGGCTCCACAGACACATGTGGAATGTGCTATATCACTCTGAGGCATCCAGTACACATTCACAGGGCTGACATGCTCCTCCTGCTCAGCCTTCAGGCCAGGCACCTTTAGGATGTGGACTGCTGTTGTGAGTAGCAGTGGGTTGAAGGTTTGTTCCCATTGTGTCCATATTGGGGCCCATGGGGCGTCCACATCAAAGACCACACACACCATCCAGGGTGTTTATCCACCACATGTGTTACATACCACCCCTGTAGACTGTCCTCTATATCTACCAACCCTGACCACCGCCACAACTATACCTACCATACTTCCCCATATTCTCATTCTATACTTCACAGACAAGGACACTGTGGTCCCAACAAGGGGTTCACATGTGACATACCCGTCCATGTTGCACACACTGACAGCTGTAGATATCTGTGCGTATTGCTATTTGTGCTGTTTCTTCACACATAGCAAGCAGCACTGTGGTAGTAATATAGGGGACATGTATTTACATACACATATGTTTGTGTGTATGTTTGTATATCTGTAGACATGTGCATACAGGTATATATCTATATATATGTGTAGATATATGTGATGTATATATGTGCTCATATATATGTCTACACATGGGTATCTGTATATTTGTGGACATACATATATATATATATATATATATATATATATATATATATATATAGATATAGATAGATATATATATGTATATATGTACACATATGCATACCTATATGTGGGGTATATTCAAACATCAGGCCCACGATCTCACAACACCTTCCTGCACAGCTGCACTGTTCTGCCTTGCTACAACACAGACAGCTGCCACATATGGACACAGCCTGACATTAGGAGGGTATATGTAGAGCCAAATTACAGGTAACCCTATTACACACCTATGGCATTCCTGCATGCTACAATACATATTAACCTGAGTGTCCTGAAAGGGGTGGGCTGTGGATCCCACATGTCCATCATAATAGCATTACTTCTACCACCAGCTATTGGCCACGTAATATACATACTTCCCATTACACAACACACACTATGATGGCTTACATCTTGTCAGTCAGTGCTTCTCTGCACGGTTGGGGGCATAGCCCATTGCCCACAGGGATTGACTCTATTGTCCTTATTAATTGTTCAGCTGAACATCCTTACAACAGCTGAAGGCACATATAAAGCATTCCACATCATCTATCTCATTATTATGGACCAAGTACTACAGTCATTTACACACATATATACCTCACATACCTGTTCTGGGACTGCACACTCTTCTAGAGTGTTTGGTATTTCTTTTTTTTTCCTTATATGTGCCCTCTCTCTCTCTCTCTCTCTCTCTCTCTCTCTCAGACTCTCCCCAGTAAATGGAATGAGCTGCTTTGCATAGATTGCAGCATGGCATTTGTAGGTGATGCACATGATCAGGTGATGGCCTCTGCACCAATCAGTGTCCTTCACTTGCTACCTGCATGCAGCATGCTGTGTAGTACTTCCAATTACCACTGTCACAGCAACCGACTACTATAAATCCCTACATCATGTGGGCATGGTCCCTTTACCTTTCCTGTATGATGGACATCCTTTCTGTGTGTGGGCATCAGTGTTACAGACAACAGGTAGCAATACCTCTTACAGGAGAACCAGCACACTCAGGCCAACTACATATTTGTAAGAGGTTCCATAACTACAGACAGCGTGTGAGTAGAGTTGTTGTATGCATTGTATAGCACTGGTGTTACAGGGTTTGTGTGTATATACTAGTTTAACTTGAAATGCAGTCTGTCTGCATAGCTCTCAACTGTGAGGCTATCCTCTTGTTGGCCAGAGGTGTGCCTATTATGTTTTGTCTGTCCACCACACAGGTCTTGTGTGA
The DNA here is from genome assembly GCF_019279795.1 of Protopterus annectens. Lineage (NCBI taxonomy): Eukaryota > Metazoa > Chordata > Ceratodontiformes > Protopteridae > Protopterus > Protopterus annectens. The sequence goes on along the minus strand of NC_056746.1, from coordinate 445,025,337 downwards.
GATATATCACTGGCAGTGTGTGTGTTGAGTGCTATCTGTACATGGCTACATCCATTTCTGTTTCTAACTTCATATTCCTGACTAAGGGTATGTTGCAGACTAGCCTGTAACACCAGCAATTTGCTTAGTGTATGACAACAGTTTTACACATATGGGCCTGTGTTCCAGCCTCTGCCCTCCACCTATTTGCCAGGCTTTGCACATATGACATGCTATCAGGGGTTATTCTGTAGTGGGCTGTGAGTATGTCATGCGGCCATTCCTGCCATCAGTCCACTGCTGTTGTGTCCCACACACATACTGTAGGGGTGGGGCCATATATGTGTGGGCTTTACCTAAACAATACATGTGTGCCCTCATGCACTCCAGAGGCCAGTGTATGTAACAGTGGTATATGGCTCTGTATTATTGGATCTAGGGGGGATGCACCATAACTAACCTAGGCTGTTACAATGTATGGGGGTATCAGGGGTAAGCTGTCTTAAGGTATCTGGATGTACATTACCATACAATCCACCTTGGGTAAATGCAGGCCTACTGCCTCCTGTCATACAGACTGTTCTGCTTGTCAGTGTGATTGTGATAGTGTTAGTTATGCCTTGTTATATAACACCTGCAACTCATTGTGTCATCTGAGGTCTTTACCCCCTAGGGATTGTGTACAGAGTCTAGATAGAGGCTGATGAACTATACATCTGCATTACTTAGTGTTGATTGTTTGGTATCCTGTGGCCCGGTCTCTCTTTACTATTGTACTACTTCAAGGCCTCAGCCTGGACAGCAACATATGTCAACCTTTCCAGACTACTGTATTAGTATAACTGTTTCACAGTTGCATTACTCTGTTTATATGGATGTCAATGTCTAAACAGCTCTATGGCATGGCGTATACAACTGTAATAGTACACAAATTAAGCTTTCCCATGTTTGCAAACCTGTGTGTGGTGTTATATCCTTTGACTTCTCTGTGGGTATATGTTGCAGGCAACGATTGTCATTTCTATGGGTGGCTCATACAGTGTCCAGTTGGTAAGGTGGTAACTGTAGGCATAGTGGCTGTTCCATATTGTGTGCACCTCCTACATATGTATCTTCCTATACATATCTCTACATGTGTATGTGTAGTTACATACATATATATATATATATATATATATATATATATATATATATGTATATCTGTATCTGCATATATGTGTCTGTGTATATGTATCGTTGGAATGTTGATTGCTTCCACATTGTACATTCCCTATGGGAGCCAGACTGTACTGCATGATATGTTACTTTTACCAGCCTGACATCATACAGGTGGGATGGAGTACTGTTAACATCATGTGCCCATGTCGTGTCAGGTCCTGGTTATGGGATCTGCAACAGTTGGTAGTGTATTGCAGGGCAGATGTGTTTGGCTGTGGGGGGATGGATATCTATTTATACAAGACGTATGTTGTTTGGGGCCTCTGAACCCCATTAATGGTGCATGTTGACATATATGTTTTTGTTATGTTCCCATTTTTATCTACAGATGTATGTCCATATATACCTATATATATATATATATATATATATATATATATATATATATATATATATATATATATATATATATATATATATATATATATATCTGCTTACATATAGATGTAGACATATATATCTATAGATGTATGCATATGCATGTATATATGTTTAGATATATATATATATATATATATATATATATATATATATATATATATATATTTCTATATATATCTATATCTACATATATAGATATATCTATTTAGATATTAATATATATATACATACATACACACACACACACATACACACACACACACACACACACACACACACATACACACACACACACACACATACATCTACATGTTGAAATACATTCCCTGTACTGTTGAATGACTGGACTGGATGATATGTTTCTGAAAACATCTGTGTTATATATATTTGATATGACTTAGTGGCAAATCACTTTGGCTATGATGTGCATGGTCCTGGGTTTGAGCCTTGCAGAAGCTGTTTACTTTGTTGTTGGGCAGAACATGGGCCGTTGGATACAGAGTGATTAAGGCAGTTGTAAGTGGGTTTGTCTGGGTTTGTGTGGAAGTTAGCACTGCTAACTTCTGGTTACAGTTACTCAGTTAGCTTTTTAATTGCTTAACCTTTGTAGGCACTGCTTACCCCTGAGCAAACAGGCTTAAACCCACTTACTGCTGCTTAAATGTGCTTACTTCCGCTTACCCCTGTGCTAATTTCTTTAAAATAAAAGAAAAAAGGGTTGATAGGAAAGTGGTGAAAAAGGGGTACAAATAGGGAAAGACAGTAGGGAAAATAGCTAGGGATGTGCAGGGCGGGTGTAGGGAATGTCCATAGCTGCCCATTGCTTCTACAGCAACATCTGTGCATATACACTGAATTTGGAGGTAGATTTGGACATTCAAACCCCTGAGAGAGGAGTGAGGACAACAATAATATGTTGTGATGCCAATTAGACCAGTTTACATGTGTCCACTGGACACACGTCCAAAATGGACAGCTATATATGGGGCAAGATTTTTTTTTTTTTTTGGGAACAGGTTGCCCTTTTTTTTTCAGGTGAAAGTGGGATGTTGGGGAGGGATAGTAGGCATATTTGGGGAGGTAGGTTGGGTAGATTAACAGACAAGCAAAACAAGATGCATACAGGGGCAGTATATGACTCATGTAGAGGGTAGACACCTTGATGGGGAGGGGTGTTGGAAAATCGGAAGCCCATGATCCCCCTAGTGGAAACAGTGGGACTGAGGTCCCCACCAATGGGCAGTCACCACTGCACCTTCACAGCCCTGAAGGTGGCTGTGCTGGGGGCTGAGTCACAGAGCCAGGCTGACCCTCTAGTTGCAACATATGGCTCATGAGCTGAGGTAGCAGATCTCCAGCCTCCCTGCGGAGCTTACTACGCACCATGACCTGGACCTAGCAATGGGTGACAGGTTCCTGTCCACGCCTGCTCCCTGGAGGAGACAAGCCCCATCCCCTGAGGTGGTTACACCCGAATGTGGTGCAGGACCAACGGACGAGGAGGTCCTTGGTTGGGCTCCAGATGCGCTGGTGCCCGGTGCCATGGCCAGCTGAGGTGAGACAGGTGGGTCCACTGGGACCGGCCTTCCCAAACGTGCTATGGTGTTTAAATTTTATCATCATATGTGGGTTAGTAATAGTGAACACATTCTAGGGTTAGGTATAACAGCATGCATAGATATTCTCATTAACCCAGACACCAGATACGGAACAGTTGCATAGCAAATGGAACACATGCATATATGGGACCACAGTGGTAATAACAACAGCATGCAGGTACATTGATGGCACCATGCCACCAGTGTTGCAATATTTCAATATAGCACATGCATGGAAACAAATTTAAATAATTATCAACCAATAGGACATAATCAGAACAGTGAAGTCATTAAATACCAGTTGATGTGGGTATGTAGTTTATTTTTGGAGATATGGTGAGATAAAGATGTCAATTAACTAGTATATGCCTGTAGCCCACATTAGTTTCCTAGTCAGTGCTGTTATCTGTACCTTACAAGTATTACTACACTACCCTGTAGCCTTAGTTTGGACAGTGATATGGCTGTCATCATCTTTATACATGAACTGGTTTTACCTGCAGTATACACCTCTTACCTGGTATACTTGTGGAGGAAATGTTTGTTAACACTAACTAACTGTTTCTAGACATACTCCCAGATCATGATCATGCAGTAGGGATGAACAGGTGAACACCATCTTTTTGACAATATTCATATTTTCCTACTTGTGAATAAATTACTCAGTAGAGCAATTCTTTGAATCACTTCACTCCAACAATCCAGACTTGTGGGGTAGAGCACATGGCTATTTCACATTAGCCACTCCCCTAGTCAGCCACATTTGCAAGTGACTTCAACAGTGAGACTGCTCTATGGCCACTTCCAGTATAAAACTGTATTAGGACAGTAGCTGATAAATCACTCCGTGTAGAAACCTTTAGAGTTAAGGCTTCTACACCACAGAAAGCCTTTCAGTATCCAGGGAGTTTGAATTTTTATTTGAATAGCTGAATGTCAACATTAAGATTTCCTCTCACGTGTTGTATGCATCTATAAAAATAAGAAAGAAATATGCCAATTAATTATAGCCCTATAGTTTTACTAGATAATTCTTTGAACATTTTTGAGTATGTTGTTAGAGGTCCAAAGCTGAATATTTTAGTTCTGTTGCAGTTTGTTTTTTGTTCCATTGTTACTGTTAACTGCCCCCTTAGAATGTTAGATCATCTATCGACTAAATATGTTACAATAATAAGTGGCAACCTGTGGATCCTGTTCATGGACTTTACTTCAACTTTTAATTCTGTTAACAGAAACAAATTATGGCAGGTAATAGTCTCTCTCAGGACTTGATTAGTATTATTAGTGCTTTGTGCAAGGATACAAGATTGATAATGAGAGAAAGGAAAGAGACAATATCTATAAAAGAAACCGTCAGGAGAAAGGAGTGAGGCAAAAATGTTTACTTTCCCTCTTCTATTTAAACCCTTTTCTTACTTCGGTGAATGACCAGAACAATATATATATATATATGTATGTATATTCTTTATCAGGAAAGGGATTTAATGATTGGATTGCTATTCTAAATGATGGGCTAACAATTATAAATGGAGAAACCTGATCACATTTCTTTGTAGTATATGGAGCTTTAGCTGCAACATTGTATTACCAGGTACATAGAAAAATATTGTAATACCACAAAGTGCTTTGCAGCACTAAAAGCTACTACATTTTTGCTTGAATCTTATTTTCCACTTCTGGTGAAGTTAATTAAGAAGGCATAGAAATGATGAGATAAATTAAGCATATGTCAGAATAGGCATTCAAGTTTATACTAATAATGTAACTTATAATAACAGTAATGCATTTATGATAGTCTTCTGAAATAAATATTTGAGAATACAAACTGATAATAGAAGAAAATATGAATATAAAAATGTATGCAAAATAATCTTAATCATTGTGTATCTGGCATGGACATTTGAGATTCCTTACAAAATTATTCTTGGATTCTGGTGTGTACAGTGACAGCAAGCCTCACTTCTTCAAGAAAATCACAAGTCTATGATGCCATAAATAATTGAGTATGGATCACAACAAACTGACATGATAATTTATTTATTTTACATCCAAAGAACATTATACACTACAGAAATGTACAAAATTTCTATATACGATACAAGATTATACATTTGTAACAGTGATAAATTGTCATTAGATGCTGTAACAATGCCATAACAATGATTGTTCGGTGTTAATCATTAACTAAATGAGGCATCAGAAATAATATGTGTAATAAAAATAAATCAATATATACAACCAAAATGAAACACCTATAAAAATATTGGAAAAAGTATATATATATATATATATATATATATATATATATACATTCTGCTGATCACCAAAAAGCACTTTATATGATTTAAAAAATATACAGCACAATAATAAATAAATATAAGACAATAATAAATAAATTGAACATATACACAAAAATATATTATTATGTTATATATTTTTTAAAATGTTATACAACACTTTTTGATGGTCACCAGATTATATATATATATATATATATATATATATATATATAATTTTTTCAATTTTTTATAGGTGTTTCATTTTTTAGATATCACTGCATATTGGTTTGTATATATAGATTATTTTTTTTTTGAATGGATGTATTATCTGTGATGCCTTATTTAGTTAATGATTAACACTGAATGATTGATGTTATGGCATCTCGGTTCGGTATTTTCATTTTTATGTTGATCTCATTGGACTTTTCTACTTATTGGAAATACGCTTATTAGTGGAGGGTTTTTGGTTAGGTCATTTTGTTTGTTTGATAGGTGTTAGTTGGTTCATATATTCGTAGTTTAAGATTCTTATACATTTCCTAGTAATATACGTTGCACTGGTTTACAGCTTTTGGCTGGTTGCATTTGACTACATTATATATTGGATGTTTAGGGTATGTTTTAACAGATAGTGCTTAGAAGTTGTTCATTAAGTATAACTGGATCACAGAATGATTTTAGTCACTAGTCGTATCACGAATATACTTATTACAAGATAGGTTACGCTGGTATAGAGTGTTTTTGATTGCATGAATTTGTTGCATTGTTCATTGGTTGTTCAATATATGAACACCTGTGAGTGGGCTCGCTCATTCCTTTGGCCTTTCTACTGTTCTTCATTGTAAGGGTGTGTATATTCTAAAAGTCCAAGATTGAGCTCAGGCTGTGCACCTTCATTAATATGCATGGTGCACTGCCGTCCTGCTCCGCTCCTGCAGGACTAAGCTAGTCCTGCATGTAATATTGTAAGTTGTTTACAAAATATTACAAATGTGATATTTGCTGTGTTTGGCTTATAAAATTAAGTTTAAGACCTAGTACCTAAAGAATACTACCACTATAAAAATAGTTTGTGCTGAAGAGTTTG
>NC_056746.1:445003792-445016292 GCF_019279795.1 Protopterus annectens | reverse complement strand
AGAAATGATGAGATAAATTAAGCATATGTCAGAATAGGCATTCAAATTTATACTAATAATTTAACTTATAATAACAGTAATGAATTTATGATAGTCTTCTGAAATAAATATTTGAGAATACAAACTGGTAATAGAAGAAAATATGAATATAAAAATGTATGCAAAATAATCTTAATCATTGTGTATCTGGCATGGACATTTGAGATTCCTTACAAAATTATTCTTGGATTCTGGTGTGTACAGTGACATCAAGGCTCACTTCTTCAAGAAAATCATAAGTCTATGATGCCATAAATAATTGAGTATGGATCACAACAAACTGACATGATAATTTATTTATTTTACATCCAAAGAACATTATACACTACAGAAATGTACAAAATTTCTATATACGATACAAGATTATACATTTGTAACAGTGATAAATTGTCATTAGATGCTGTAACAATGCCATAACAATGATTGTTCGGTGTTAATCATTAACTAAATGAGGCATCAGAAATAATATGTGTAATAAAAATAAATCAATATATACAACCAAAATGAAACACCTATAAAAATATTGGAAAAAGTATATATATATATATATATATATATATATATATATATATATATATATATATATACATTCTGCTGATCACCAAAAAGCACTTTATATGATTTAAAAAATATACAGCACAATAATAAATAAATATAAGACAATAATAAATAAATTGAACATATACACAAAAATATATTATTATGTTATATATTTTTTAAAATGTTATACAACACTTTTTGATGGTCACCAGATTATATATATATATATATATATATATATATATATATATAATTTTTTCAATTTTTTATAGGTGCTTCATTTTTTAGATATCACTGCATATTGGTTTGTATATATAGATTATTTTTTTTTGAATGGATGTATTATCTGTGATGCCTTATTTAGTTAATGATTAATACTGAATGATTGATGTTATGGCATCTCGGTTCGGTATTTTCATTTTTATGTTGATCTCATTGGACTTTTCTACTTATTGGAAATACGCTTATTAGTGGAGGGTTTTTGGTTAGGTTATTTTGTTTGTTTGATAGGTGTTAGTTGGTTCATATATTCGTAGTTTAAGATTCTTATACATTTCCTAGTAATATACGTTGCACTGGTTTACAGCTTTTGGCTGGTTGCATTTGACTACATTATATATTGGATGTTTAGGGTATGTTTTAACAGATAGTGCTTAGAAGTTGTTCATTAAGTATGACTGGATCACAGAATGATTTTAGTCACTAGTCGTATCACGAATATACTTATTACAAGATAGGTTACGCTGGTATACAGTGTTTTTGATTGCATGAATTTGTTGCATTGTTCATTGGTTGTTCAGTGTTTTTCTTCAACCAATGGTGTGGAGAGTATATGTAATGTATGATTGGAAGAATGGTTTTGTTTTAACCAATTTAGGATGGCACAGTAGTGCAGCGGTAGCATTGTTGCCTCACAGCAAGAGGTTCTCTGGATCAGTTCTCGGCAGAAGTGCCTTCTGTCTGGAGTCTGCATGTTCTCCCTGTATTCATGTGGGTTTTCTCTGGGTACTCCAGTTTCCTCCCACTTTACAAAGACATGCGTCTGGAGTGTTTCTCCTCAGGCCTCTGCTGAAAATTGGCTTTGTTCTTACTTGGACTTTCCTGGTAAACAAATATTAAATAAATAATGATTTTTGTGTAGATTAGTGATTTATTTATTTATTTATTTATTTTATTTATTTTACATTTGTTAACCGGGAGAGTCCGACTGGATACATGTCCATTTTCAGCGGAGGCCCGGGGAGAAAAGCTCCAAGTACATAACAGACATATGAACATTGTTAATGCAAAAAAAGGAAGATAGTTGAGTTCTAAATACAATATAAAGATACATCACATCTTGGGAAAAAAAAACAACAGCAGCATATAAAAAAAAACATAGGTCAGTTACAAAGGCGAGGCGCCTTGTTAAAAAGCGGTTAAGGATAGTGAGGTAAGAGAAGGGTAAATGATAGTGGTTAATCAGGTTTGGAACAGGGACATTGCCAGAGAGTATTGAGATGGGGTTTAAGCTTTTTTTTGAATTGTAGGAGTGAGGGTTCTGAGGTGAGCATGGTCGGTAGGGAGTGCCACATTTTACTACAAAGTTTGAGAATAGAGAATCCCCAGCAGAATTATTGGCTTTGGTAGTTTGAGCTAAGATCTTATTGGAGGAGCGTAAAGATTGCAGGTTAATATAGGGGTTAATGATGTTTTTCAGAGCTGGTGTTTTCTCTGAGTGATACAGTATCTGGTGAGCCGTTTTGAGTTGGTTGAAATGGAGTTGGCTGGAAAACTCTAACCACCCTAGTTGCTTCAAGTTAGTGCAGTGGTGCGTTCTAAAGGTGGAATTTGTGGCAAATCTAGCTATGTGATTGTAACAAGAAGCAAGTTTGTTAAGGGTTGTCTTGTTTAGGTTTTTAAAGAGGGGGGAGGCATAGAAAAGAGTTGATAGTAGGTGTGTGCTGGCAATTGTAATTTTAGCGTGAGGAGTGAGAAAGTGTTTTACTTTATAGAGAGAGCCAAGCTTTTATTGACGGTTTTGATGGTAAGATTGAAATGGGTGTCAAATTTAAGGAGTTATCAATGGTAACACCTAATAGCTTTGTGTGAACTTCTGGTGATATAGTGATTCCATTGGAGGATGTAATAGAGAAGGTGGGGAAGAGTCTTGTTAGTGGGTGAGAAAGTAAGTAGTTTTGTTTTGTTGGGGTTGAGAACTAGTTGTCGACTTGAGAACCATTTTTCTATTAGGTTGAAGGTGTCTTGGGTTGAAGCAGTGAGGTCTGCCAGGTTGGAGGCAGTGCTGATGATAGTCGAATCATCTGCATATTGAATGCATGTGGCATGGGGGGTGATTGTGGGCAGGTCATTAACAAAGATGGTGAAGAGAAGAGGGCCAAGAATAGATCCTTGGGGAACTCCAAGTGTAACAGGTAGGCATGTAGATAATTTTCCTGCCATAGAACAGCCTGTTGCCTATTGGACAGGTAGGATTGGAACCATTTCAGCGTGGAATTGCTGAGTGATAGTTTTTTTAATGTATGGAGGAGTTGAATGTGGTTCACCATATCAAAGGCCTTGGAGAGGTCTAAGAAAAGAGCAGATGATAGTTTATTATTGTTTCTGAAGTTATTGATGGTATTAGAAAAGGATAGTAGGGCTGATGTGGTACTGTGATTTGGCCTGAAGCCATGTTGGGAGTTAGCTAGAATTTTATTTTTGGTGAGGTGTTCCATCAGTTGTTTGTGGACACACTTCTCCATAATTTTGGCCAGGGGTGAGAGTATAGCTATAGGCCTGTAGTTGGTTAGCTCTAGTGAGCTACCACCTTTATGGAGAGGAATAATGTGGGACATTTTCCATATGGAGGGGATGAAGGCCTGACAAGGTACGGTTTATGATTATGGAGACGGATAGGAAATGGCCTCAGCTGCTTTTGCAGAAACTCAGCTGGGAGAAGGTCAGCTGCTAGCTTAGTGGGTTTTAGTTTTTAAGAAGAGATGTTATAAAGGATATGGGTACTGGATCAAGGTAAATAGATGATCTGATGTAGTTGTAGTATTCTGCTGGCATGGGTAGTGGAGTGGGCTGGTTGTTTGTTTGAATTGTGTAGGGATTGTATAGTTTCTGTGAAGAAACTATTGAATGTGTTAGCAATGTTTACAGGGCACTATTGTTTGCAAGTTGTTGGAGTGGGGTGGTTGCCTGGCCTGGGTGCAGGAGCTTGTTTAAGCCTGCCCAGAATTTTGTGGATTATTAAGGTGTTTGTGTTGGAGGTGGAGGAAGAAGTTTTTTATCATTTAAGATCATTCTTTTAGTTTCATTTCTAAGTTGCCGGAAGGTTTGGTGGGAGTGTGGGTCTTTAGAGGATGTGACCCACATCTTGTTTCTAGATAGGATTTTGGATTTTGTTTCCTTAGAGAGCCATGGTGCGGTTTTGGTTTTAGTTCTAATGGACCGTATTGGAGCATGGGAATCTAGAATCTTGAGGAAGGTGGTGTTGAAGTAGATAACTGCCTCTTCAAGAGGAAGAGACTTGAGTATTGTCCAGTTGTGGGATTTAAGTTCAGTTTGAAAAATGGAGGCGTTGAATTTATTATTATTCCTGATTTTTTTTATGGTTGTAAGAAGGGGGTGATTTTCTTGAATTTGATAACATAGGTGAGTAAGTGATCACTCATGTCCTCTGGGTGAGTACCTGCTGAGTACTGGTCAGGATCTTTATTAGTAAGGATCCAGTCCAGGATGCTGTCTTTGTTTCGGGGTTTACCTAGTCTGGTAGGAGTGGATATGAGCTGAGAAAAGCCATGTAGATTTATGCTGCTAGATGAGAAGGAATTCCAATCGATGTTGAAGTCACCTAACACTATGGATTCCTGGGGGTGAGTTTGAGTTAACCAGTGGAGAAAGTCCTCTAAGGTTTTGTTATTATTGTTGCCTGGGGGGATGTAAATACATGCTATATTTATGCTTTTATGTTTGTTTGGTTGACATTTTACAAGTATAATTTTGGCATTATTTGTTAGGAGGGGTTGTGGAGAGGCAAGGGAGATTTGTAATGTATTTTTGTAGAGTATGGCTACACCGCCACCTTTACGAGTTATTCGGTCTGCTCTTAGTATATCATACCCTGGTGGGATTATCTGTGTGTCTTTCGTACTTGGTTTAAGCCAGGTTTCTGTGAGACATAGTAGGTCTGGGGAACAAGTAGCTAAAAGGGCATGTAGGTTGTGAATCTTATTGTTTACACTTCTGATGTTTAGATGACAGGTCAGAAGAGAGTTAAAGGGTCTAGAGTTTAGATTGAGAAGTGGAGGATAGGATAGGGTGGAATTACAATTGAGTGGAGGGGAAGGGCCAGGGTTGGGGTAGATATCACCATCTGTGGCTAGTCTGTGATTCAGAGTGGTAATGAATTTGAGGGCTTTGAGTAGAAGTTTGTAGTAATGTTTATCATTTGGCCTAATATTGGTAGGTTTGATAATTGCATAGCGTTCGAGTTCTAACAAGGTGGGTGAGTAGGGAGTTGAGTCATGGCCTCTGTTGTTAATTATGGGTGAGGGGTTGGTTTGGTAGCCTGGGTGGTGGAAGCCTATGTAAGACCAGGTTTCATATAGGGTAGCTAGGTAAGGGACAAGTAGGAGGGGAAAAAGAGTTAGTATGATAAGCTTCCTGGGTGGTGTCATATTCCGTTTGATCTTAGAGGGCGGTAGTGAGGTACAGGAAGTTAGTGGACAGTAGGGGGAGTGGTTTGAGGTTATAAAAGTACGAGTACTGGGGGCAGGGCGGGGAGCGGAGCAAGGAGCGGGTTTACTAAGCCACTAGAGCCCAGGTTTCAAGATGTAACTCCTGAATAATTAACTTGCAGGTGAGTAATCTCATCTAAACAAACACCAGGTTCAATGCCTATGCTTTGGGAGCTTGTTTTTACAATTTTATAGCAGTTTGCCTTAGTTTTAGAGTGTGTTCTGTAGTTTAAGTGGAGTATATGCAAACAAGCTTGGATTTTTTGTTTGGGTAAGCCTAGGGAGATTTGTGCTAGTGCTGAGGACCCTTAAATAATACTTTACTTTAAAGTCTATACTAAAATGACCAGATAATGACCTGTTTTATATGTTAAATGTAATTGGTTGGAAGGTTCTTTTTAAGAATTTATGTAACTTTGATATGTTTTAGACTTGAAAAAGGGTTTCACCTGAAAGCGCTCATCTGTTCTGTTTGTTATTTTATTAAAGTTAGTACATTTTAGCTGAGCTCTGCTTCCCCTTCTTTTGTTAGTGCACTTGTGTTTTTTTAGGATGTGAATATATCCCACCGGTATTTTGGATAAAAAAAATTGTTTGTTAACTTTGTTTGTCTGTAATACAGTTAGTGTTGCACACAGGCAGTGTCCAGAAGCAAAGTGTACCTCTGGTTAACTAGATGTTTTAAAACCTGTTTGGCATTTCACTGTGATATTTTTCTTGTGCTAGTGTGAGGTGCATTACAGCTTTTAAAGTTTTCAAAATTTTCAGTGGTCTACTGTTGTGACTACCATGTGTGCTATTGCATTACACTAGATCATAGTAATCTCAACAGCTGCATAGCATACAAGTTTATGATCCCTCCTCTGATATGTGTTCAAGAAAGGGATGTCAAGAAATTCACAGGGAGAGTGAAGTTCAAAAGGTGAATGTGAATTTTTATGTTATTTTTCAAACACATAACTAGTTGGTTATGATTGAAGAACCTTGATAGTATTCTTTTTAGTACATAGAGTGTTAGTTGCCCCATGTACTACCACTTACAGAAAGAATAAACAAAGGGAACTGTAGGATTGCAATGAGTTTTACAGATCAGAAAACTTTAAGACCCCTAACATTACTACACAGACAGCTGCCAGAAGCAAAGGGCACCAACGGATTTAAGAAACTATTAGTCATTTCACTCTGTCACATGTGTTTTGACAGAAGAAATACATTTATGCTTTTAAAAATGTCAAAGATTTATGGCACTGTTCTGTGATGCTGCCATGTGTACTGCAGTGTGAAACGTATATGAAAAGCTAATGAACACTTTTCTGATGTCAGAAAATTGTGTAATACACCTTTATTTGCTGATTCCATCGCATAGCCACCATAGTTTATATACTACAAGGTTATTATATACTTTTCTGACATCAGAGAAGTGCACAGCAAGCTTATTTTTTCTCACTTATAAGTGGAATCATTCTCACTCTCAGTGACTGTAGTCTAGAATCTGTTGTGCAATTCTTAGGGTCAGATGTATTGCTGACCTTGGGACTGTGGATACCTCCTTACTTAGAACTGGTATGAAAGCATCAGAAATACCTGTATATAGTCTTGTTAACATCATGTTATTGCTGCCTGTGAGCTCTTTCTAGTTCTGACTCATGCTAGTTTTGAGCATATAACACAGAGAAGATAAGTTAATTTGCTTCTAATGTATGGAACCTTTGAGCTGCTGGGTCTCAGGCCTCTCATGTAACAAAAGGTCTACATTTGTTTCTGTCTTCTTTGTTTTGGAAGAACAGTTTCTTTAGCTTTTCTGCTTCACAGAACTCCTTGGTTATTATAATGCCTGATAGCCATCACTATTCATCAACAGAATCTATAAACCAGGCAAAAAGTTATGGCTCTCAATTGCCTAGAAAAGTTTCAGAGCAATTTAGTTCAGTAGTAAGAGCTTAAATAATGTGCATTTGTCTTCATTTTCATATAGTGGTGCCTTGTGTAACTGCAATAAACTAGTGCCCCCATGTTGAAAATACAAGTCTTAAGTATTAATGAAATGTAAGAACATATAATTTGTTATTTCCTATGTGCTGCTGAGGCAGAACAATTTATAAATGTGTTGTGCAGCTAAATTCACAGCTATCATTAAAAAATATCACTGAAAGCAGCCATTACTCTGGCAGAACTGCATGGATTATTGATGTACTCTGTCTCCCTGCTCTGCATCTATAGTATACCCACTACACTTGCTTTTGCTTTTCTAATTGCTGATATTGAAAAACAAGAAGCATGTAAAAGTGCATAATGGCTGTTTTTTACTAGCTCATGAAAGTTAACCAATCATCAAGGGTTCTATTCAACTAAATAATATTGAAACTTTTAGGTTTGTTATAGTGTTCCAGGTGTGATATTTGCCAGCTCTTATTGAATGCCATTGAAAATGAATACATTAAATCTGACTGGTGTTCTTTATATAGTGATTACAGAACATTGTATTTACTATAAAACGCAATTGTATTTTGCTCTTCTGACCCATATTATAACAATAAATCTTTACTACATTTCTTAGTACATCCACCCAGCTTTAGCATCTTACTTCTTTACTGTTGGATGTAGTTCTTAAATGTTGAACACTGGAAATATGTCAGAGCAATCTTTTTTTCAGTTAATGAACCCTTGGTATGTATAATAAATATCTGGCTAAACACAGTACTGCATTTGGAGAATACTGATCAGCAAAAATGATTAATTTTGTAGCAGCAGCAATATGAAAAGTGGCAAATTCATGCTTATGCTGTCTTATTTTAAATGATTATTGCCGCTAAACGCACACAGAGGATATTTTATTGAATATACTTTCTTAGATGTGGTTACGCAGCACTATTGTATTTTGATGTTTAACTAAATCCTCCTAATGTAACTTCTTATGATTTATTTAACATTCAGTACCCTGAGATTTGAAAAATTAATTAATCAGACCATCTTGCATTACATTTAATATCTGACATCTTCACTTTAATAGTTGTGTTACTGGTAGTTATTTCTGTTTGAAATAAACATTTTAGAAAACAGTATTTGTTCTGCTGAACTCATATAAAGGGGTATATACTTGAGGTCACCTTACACCTCGGACCATGAGTCATCTTGGAGTGTATGGACTCAATGGCCTCACATGAGCTGGAACAGGACTAGTTGTGGGGGTTAGTGTGTTCACTGGCCACTGGAAAAGCAATGCAAACAAAGATCCGCTCTACTTATTCTAAAGACAACTTTTTTAGGGTCATCAATATGGAAAATTTGTTGGCTATTGGAAATGTGATGCTAAGAATGATTCACTGTACTGAAGCCAAAGCCAGATCCTTAATGGTGATAAATATGGAACATCTGCTGTCTACATGAAATGTGATGACAAGTATGATCTGGTTTACTTATGCCGAAGGCATTCTCTAAATGGTGGCAAATATAGCACTTGTGGTGACAACTGAAATGTGTTACGGCCACCTCCCAGCTCTGTCCAGCTATCCCAGGTAAGTTATAATTCCTCTGGTGATACGTCTGTTTGGTTTGTTTTGTTCACCCAAATGTGTTTTGATGCCCAAATGTGTTTTGATGTATCTGTCATCAATCAAATTGAACATCATCACTAAGAACATGTATTCTATTTGAATCAGTGACCGGAAGGGGAAGTACAACACAATGCAGTCCTAGCTTTCTGTGCAATATAGTTATGTAATGCACAGTATCATGGTTTCAGCATTAAACGCTGACTTCCTGAAAGCAATTGAGCCAAAAAGATAAAAAAATGCCCAAAACACAGAATGATGAAAATTGATTTTAATCATTTTTTGAGGGGAGTTTCCCCCTGCACCACCTAGTGTGGAGGTCAAGTCCCCTGCACACACCCTAACTTATATACACCAACTCTATGGTCACACTAACTTGAAGAAGGACAGAATTATCTAAAATAAGTGAATCTTTGCCAGCATACACTTAGAAAGCACAAAAGCAATGATTTCCTGTGGAAAACAATTTGGTATTATGCCTTTCATCTTTTTTTTTCTTTGTGCTACTGACACTCAAACAATTTCACTTCAAGCAAGTGTAATAGAGCCAGTGTAAATGATTTCATAGTCAGAGATATGTCTTATACTGGAGGAATCCTCATGTATGCAGCCCAGACTGAAACATTAACAATGAAATCTTATGAGGAAAGTATGCAATCCTGAAATTCCTGAGAACAAAGAATAAAATGATTTCTTCTAAATGAAAAGAACAATAACAGCTACTTTATTATTGTCACTAGAAATATCATTCATTAACATCATTTAACTATTTTAAGGTATAAACATTTGATAATGAGAGAATGTAAATCTTTTATATTTTCAGTGTGGCCAAACTCCTTTAACCCTGACTGTTGTTACAAAACAACGAGCACTAAACCTTTCGGATGGTTTCCAGAGTGTGATGCTAAAACAAGTGTTAGATAAGGTAGTGACCACAACAGAGGACAATAGCAGTCAGATGATCAGGAGTCCCTAGACAATCCATGTTTGACTTGTTGCACAGGCACTGCAGGGACTAGTCAGTGGAGGATGGAATGAGTGGCCAATGCCAATTTGCCCATCCTTGGGAGAGAGAGGCATCCAAGGCTTGCTGTAGTAGTGGCATTAGAGCCTGGAGAGCTGTATACAACAATTGGTGTACCACGTGATCAGATGTGCATGTGCAGAAGTGTATTTGCACCTCTCAATGTAGCCATGGTGGAGCTCTCAAGGCTGCTACAGAGTGGTGGGGTTAGGACACACTGCCCTTTAGCAGTATAATGGTGCACTAGCATCCTCAAGTTTCTCACTGGACCTGAACAAGAGTCAGGTTGCGTCTAAAGAACACTAAGGTAGGCCTGGTCGTCCCAGTGAATGGGAAGATGACTTGGTGGCAACTGCTTGTCATCTGTGCAAAGCTAAAGAAAAGACTGAGAAAGCCTTTCTTTTCAGAAGACTAAACTTTCAGAATGGTTGTTTTTTTTTTCTCTCTACTGTGTTTAACAGCTGTACCACCCTGAGAATAAAACAACAAGGAGTGCTATATTAAAACTGCTGGCATGACTACAATGCAGGTGACCTGAGTACAATTAGCGCTTAACTTTTGAAACTAAAATGGAGGAGGAGAGAAATGATGGGTATTTATTAGCCAGCTTGCCTCTCTTTTAGGGGAGACATCAGATGTGTTTTTGAGGCGCAATCTTCTTATTAGATTCCTTCACTATAGAATGGGGAATTACATGCTCATCTTCTAGGGACAGGACTACTTCACCTCACATGCCAAGATATGTGCTTGCATTGCAAACACCCATTATGTGGCAATCATTTCA
This sequence comes from Protopterus annectens, assembly GCF_019279795.1. Classification (NCBI taxonomy): domain Eukaryota; kingdom Metazoa; phylum Chordata; order Ceratodontiformes; family Protopteridae; genus Protopterus; species Protopterus annectens. The sequence goes on along the minus strand of NC_056746.1, from coordinate 445,005,627 downwards.
TTCATGGGAACAAGTTAAGGGTTAAATAAACTCTCACTCCTCATAGCAAATTAAGGCATCACTCCAGGTATGCCTGAACCTCAGCACAGTGAACAATGGCTCATACATCTTTCACTCAGGTGAAACGAATGGGTCAACAGAGACACCAGATGAGGAAGCCTAATGGTTTGAGGAAGCCTGGATTATAAGAAAGAGTGCAGTGTCCTAGTCTAGCCTTCATTTTGCTGTCTCTGTCACCTACGTGGCTGTTCTTGAATGCATCCATCAGAGTTGCTGGTTATACGTAGAAACCATCTTAAGACTACCTACATTTAACAGTGTCAGCGTTAAGGCTATACATGTGATGAGTATTCTTGAAGCTATATTTAATTACTTGAGAGTTATGAATTCAGTTCCAGTTTTGTTACTTGGCATTCATTTAGATCATATCATACCTCTCAATTATCTCAGGATGGCCCTAATTTTTCCTCAAAATTTTGCTATGTCCCTCATTTTATGACAAAACAGTGGGAGTTAATGAAACAGTGGCAGACATTAGAGTTAGAGACTTTTTTCAGAAACTATACATCAGTTGACATACTCTTTTTCCAATAACCATGTAGGTGAAGTGAGTCAACATCTTAAATGTGTCTCTGATGTGAGGCCTTTTCCCATTGTAATTTTTTGGCATTGTCCCTGAATCTAGAAAAAGGAGGTTGTGAGTTATAGGTTATATATTAGCAGCCCCACTGGTTTCTAACATGGTATTTTATGCTTAGCTTCACTTGACAACTTTATGTTGTATGTTGTATCCTATAGAGTAACAGAGTTCTGTAGCAGCTCTACACATGTGACATATCAGCTGTGTTGCTGGGTTATAGATGTTGCTATATAGTTCTAAAAATAATACTTTACTACAAATGTGTGAACAGAGAAACCATACTGAGGTAAATGAAGACCTCAAGGAGACAAAACTGTGGTGGTTTAAAATCAATGTTTAAAAATCGGCTTCTGCAGAGGGAAATGTTAAGTGGATTCTCCACAGTTCATCATTAATGAACGTCTGGGACCAGATTATTGTACAAATTTCAAGCATTCTATTGCAAAGGTGCCGGCTGTAATTAAATGCTGCTACACTAATTGAACAAAGAACCCCAGATGAAGCCTTTTAACATTTTGCTAATCTGGATATATTTGGGGCTTTCATTTACTCACAATGTAATTAATATAATGTACTGAGATATAGAGGCCTCTGTTATCATGCATTTTCTTTTCTTTCAACAGGCCAAAATTGCAGAGCTTATCCTTCTGGGATTTTCCAGTAGTTTTAAATATTTGTCCATTTTTGTTCATACGTTCATTTAGATAGGTTAGCTACCTGATATGTACATATCATTGAAATGTTCTTGTATAGTGACTTGTTCAGGTTTCATATATGTACAAACCTCATCCAAAGACCATCATTATAAACCTGTATTTCCAGTACTTGACTACCAGTGATTGCTTTAACTCTGTCTCTCAATGCTTTTTATACTGCAACTTTCAGCAGGCAGGATATGGTTTCTAATACAACTAGCAAGAGCATGGAGGTTTAACACAATCATATTCCTAAGTCAGATATATTATACACATGTGGTAAGCTTTTAACAATGGAACCACTTTGTAAAATAATTTAAACATCACTAGTTCAGCAGCTTCTTCATGTTGCAAATGAGTTATGAGTTGCTCAGACAGAAAAGCATACTGATTTAATTTTCATTTAATAAATGTGAAATCAAAAGATTAACAAAATGAATGAAACCTGACAAAATGAAAAGTACAGAACAGAAAAGAATTTAATAAGCTGTTATGTGTTT